>NW_027099586.1:0-28981 GCF_031753505.1 Anomalospiza imberbis | reverse complement strand
AGCTGCTCCTTCCCAAGCACAGGCAGCTGCCTATGTTCTTGCTTGTCGACAAACTCACCGCTGCCCTTCTTTTCAGCAGCTGCCACCGTCTTCTGTGCATCTCGGAGCCTCTGGCGACGAGCAAGACTTGCCAAGGTGGGAGGCATCAGGACCAAGTCAAAACCCAGGCAAGTTGTCCTGGAACGCTTTCCATTCGCTTGCCGAGAGTGAATTCAAGAGGCAGGAGAGCGGCAGCCACCGTCCTCCAGCAGTCGGAAGGCTTGGCACACAAGCCCGCTTCTTTGCGGCTTCGTTCTTCGCCTCTTCCAAGCAACCGCGATCTCTGCTTCTCGGAGGCGAAGAAGCGGCTAATTCGCGCACAGCTCAGTAGAGCGGCAGCGCAGCGCTCCGGAGCGCCGCTTCAAGCCGAAAGACGCCGGGAAGCGGCACTTTCCTCCGGATAGCTCCGGAGCCGCGCTTCTGCTTCTCTAGTCATCTCTAGCTTAGCGAAAAGCTTTCCCACTCCAGTTGGCAAGGGGAGAGCGTACCTGCACTGCACACTAACCGCGGTTTGCAAAGAAAGAGGATTTGCTGCACATTCCAAGGACACGGCTCTTTCCGAGGCAATCTGCAACCTGCTGTCAGATGGAAGTGCTCTCTGCCCTCTCCTGCCCAGCTCTAGGTACTAGCGGGCACTTTCCAGCCTGGCCGAGGCAAACAACCTCCAGAGATGTCACAGAGCATAAGTGGAGCACAGATGCTCAAAAGCAGCAAAGCTGAAGAGCCTGGCTCAGCTTCACTAGTGTGCAATTGACTGACTGCGAAAAACAAAGCAGCAGAGCACCGGGCTTCTGGGCGCTGTGAAGGCAATTGCCAAAACCAGGCAGCTGCTCCTTCCCAAGCACAGGCAGCTGCCTATGTTCTTGCTTGTCGACAAACTCACCGCTGCCCTTCTTTTCAGCAGCTGCCACCGTCTTCTGTGCATCTCGGAGCCTCTGGCGACGAGCAAGACTTGCCAAGGTGGGAGGCATCAGGACCAAGTCAAAACTCAGGCAAGTTGTCCTGGAACGCTTTCCATTCGCTTGCCGAGAGTGAATTCAAGAGGCAGGAGAGCGGCAGCCACCGTCCTCCAGCAGTCGGAAGGCTTGGCACACAAGCCCGCTTCTTTGCGGCTTCGTTCTTCGCCTCTTCCAAGCAACCGCGATCTCTGCTTCTCGGAGGCGAAGAAGCGGCTAATTCGCGCACAGCTCAGTAGAGCGGCAGCGCAGCGCTCCGGAGCGCCGCTTCAAGCCGAAAGACGCCGGGAAGCGGCACTTTCCTCCGGATAGCTCCGGAGCCGCGCTTCTGCTTCTCTAGTCATCTCTAGCTTAGCGAAAAGCTTTCCCACTCCAGTTGGCAAGGGGGAGAGCGTACCTGCACTGCACACTAACCGCGGTTTGCAAAGAAAGAGGATTTGCTGCACATTCCAAGGACACGGCTCTTTCCGAGGCAATCTGCAACCTGCTGTCAGATGGAAGTGCTCTCTGCCCTCTCCTGCCCAGCTCTAGGTACTAGCGGGCACTTTCCAGCCTGGCCGAGGCAAACAACCTCCAGAGATGTCACAGAGCATAAGTGGAGCACAGATGCTCAAAAGCAGCCAAGCTGAAGAGCCTGGCTCAGCTTCACTAGTGTGCAATTGACTGACTGCGAAAAACAAAGCAGCAGAGCACCGGGCTTCTGGGCGCTGTGAAGGCAATTGCCAAAACCAGGCAGCTGCTCCTTCCCAAGCACAGGCAGCTGCCTATGTTCTTGCTTGTCGACAAACTCACCGCTGCCCTTCTTTTCAGCAGCTGCCACCGTCTTCTGTGCATCTCGGAGCCTCTGGCGACGAGCAAGACTTGCCAAGGTGGGAGGCATCAGGACCAAGTCAAAACCCAGGCAAGTTGTCCTGGAACGCTTTCCATTCGCTTGCCGAGAGTGAATTCAAGAGGCAGGAGAGCGGCAGCCACCGTCCTCCAGCAGTCGGAAGGCTTGGCACACAAGCCCGCTTCTTTGCGGCTTCGTTCTTCGCCTCTTCCAAGCAACCGCGATCTCTGCTTCTCGGAGGCGAAGAAGCGGCTAATTCGCGCACAGCTCAGTAGAGCGGCAGCGCAGCGCTCCGGAGCGCCGCTTCAAGCCGAAAGACGCCGGGAAGCGGCACTTTCCTCCGGATAGCTCCGGAGCCGCGCTTCTGCTTCTCTAGTCATCTCTAGCTTAGCGAAAAGCTTTCCCACTCCAGTTGGCAAGGGGAGAGCGTACCTGCACTGCACACTAACCGCGGTTTGCAAAGAAAGAGGATTTGCTGCACATTCCAAGGACACGGCTCTTTCCGAGGCAATCTGCAACCTGCTGTCAGATGGAAGTGCTCTCTGCCCTCTCCTGCCCAGCTCTAGGTACTAGCGGGCACTTTCCAGCCTGGCCGAGGCAAACAACCTCCAGAGATGTCACAGAGCATAAGTGGAGCACAGATGCTCAAAAGCAGCCAAGCTGAAGAGCCTGGCTCAGCTTCACTAGTGTGCAATTGACTGACTGCGAAAAACAAAGCAGCAGAGCACCGGGCTTCTGGGCGCTGTGAAGGCAATTGCCAAAACCAGGCAGCTGCTCCTTCCCAAGCACAGGCAGCTGCCTATGTTCTTGCTTGTCGACAAACTCACCGCTGCCCTTCTTTTCAGCAGCTGCCACCGTCTTCTGTGCATCTCGGAGCCTCTGGCGACGAGCAAGACTTGCCAAGGTGGGAGGCATCAGGACCAAGTCAAAACCCAGGCAAGTTGTCCTGGAACGCTTTCCATTCGCTTGCCGAGAGTGAATTCAGAGGCAGGAGAGCGGCAGCCACCGTCCTCCAGCAGTCGGAAGGCTTGGCACACAAGCCCGCTTCTTTGCGGGCTTCGTTCTTCGCCTCTTCCAAGCAACCGCGATCTCTGCTTCTCGGAGGCGAAGAAGCGGCTAATTCGCGCACAGCTCAGTAGAGCGGCAGCGCAGCGCTCCGGAGCGCCGCTTCAAGCCGAAAGACGCCGGGAAGCGGCACTTTCCTCCGGATAGCTCCGGAGCCGCGCTTCTGCTTCTCTAGTCATCTCTAGCTTAGCGAAAAGCTTTCCCACTCCAGTTGGCAAGGGGAGAGCGTACCTGCACTGCACACTAACCGCGGTTTGCAAAGAAAGAGGATTTGCTGCACATTCCAAGGGCACGGCTCTTTCCGAGGCAATCTGCAACCTGCTGTCAGATGGAAGTGCTCTCTGCCCTCTCCTGCCCAGCTCTAGGTACTAGCGGGCACTTTCCAGCCTGGCCGAGGCAAACAACCTCCAGAGATGTCACAGAGCATAAGTGGAGCACAGATGCTCAAAAGCAGCCAAGCTGAAGAGCCTGGCTCAGCTTCACTAGTGTGCAATTGACTGACTGCGAAAAACAAAGCAGCAGAGCACCGGGCTTCTGGGCGCTTGTGAAGGCAATTGCCAAAACCAGGCAGCTGCTCCTTCCCAAGGCACAGGCAGCTGCCTATGTTCTTGCTTGTCGACAAACTCACCGCTGCCCTTCTTTTCAGCAGCTGCCACCGTCTTCTGTGCATCTCGGAGCCTCTGGCGACGAGCAAGACTTGCCAAGGTGGGAGGCATCAGGACCAAGTCAAAACCCAGGCAAGTTGTCCTGGAACGCTTTCCATTCGCTTGCCGAGAGTGAATTCAAGAGGCAGGAGAGCGGCAGCCACCGTCCTCCAGCAGTCGGAAGGCTTGGCACACAAGCCCGCTTCTTTGCGGCTTCGTTCTTCGCCTCTTCCAAGCAACCGCGATCTCTGCTTCTCGGAGGCGAAGAAGCGGCCTAATTCGCGCACAGCTCAGTAGAGCGGCAGCGCAGCGCTCCGGAGCGCCGCTTCAAGCCGAAAGACGCCGGGAAGCGGCACTTTCCTCCGGATAGCTCCGGAGCCGCGCTTCTGCTTCTCTAGTCATCTCTAGCTTAGCGAAAAGCTTTCCCACTCCAGTTGGCAAGGGGGAGAGCGTACCTGCACTGCACACTAACCGCGGTTTGCAAAGAAAGAGGATTTGCTGCACATTCCAAGGACACGGCTCTTTCCGAGGCAATCTGCAACCTGCTGTCAGATGGAAGTGCTCTCTGCCCTCTCCTGCCCAGCTCTAGGTACTAGCGGGGCACTTTCCAGCCTGGCCGAGGCAACAACCTCCAGAGATGTCACAGAGCATAAGTGGAGCACAGATGCTCAAAAGCAGCCAAGCTGAAGAGCCTGGCTCAGCTTCACTAGTGTGCAATTGACTGACTGCGAAAAACAAAGCAGCAGAGCACCGGGCTTCTGGGCGCTGTGAAGGCAATTGCCAAAACCAGGCAGCTGCTCCTTCCCAAGCACAGGCAGCTGCCTATGTTCTTGCTTGTCGACAAACTCACCGCTGCCCTTCTTTTCAGCAGCTGCCACCGTCTTCTGTGCATCTCGGAGCCTCTGGCGACGAGCAAGACTTGCCAAGGTGGGAGGCATCAGGACCAAGTCAAAACCCAGGCAAGTTGTCCTGGAACGCTTTCCATTCGCTTGCCGAGAGTGAATTCAAGAGGCAGGAGAGCGGCAGCCACCGTCCTCCAGCAGTCGGAAGGCTTGGCACACAAGCCCGCTTCTTTGCGGCTTCGTTCTTCGCCTCTTCCAAGCAACCGCGATCTCTGCTTCTCGGAGGCGAAGAAGCGGCTAATTCGCGCACAGCTCAGTAGAGCGGCAGCGCAGCGCTCCGGAGCGCCGCTTCAAGCCGAAAGACGCCGGGAAGCGGCACTTTCCTCCGGATAGCTCCGGAGCCGCGCTTCTGCTTCTCTAGTCATCTCTAGCTTAGCGAAAAGCTTTCCCACTCCAGTTGGCAAGGGGAGAGCGTACCTGCACTGCACACTAACCGCGGTTTGCAAAGAAAGAGGATTTGCTGCACATTCCAAGGACACGGCTCTTTCCGAGGCAATCTGCAACCTGCTGTCAGATGGAAGTGCTCTCTGCCCTCTCCTGCCCAGCTCTAGGTACTAGCGGGCACTTTCCAGCCTGGCCGAGGCAAACAACCTCCAGAGATGTCACAGAGCATAAGTGGAGCACAGATGCTCAAAAGCAGCAAAGCTGAAGAGCCTGGCTCAGCTTCACTAGTGTGCAATTGACTGACTGCGAAAAACAAAGCAGCAGAGCACCGGGCTTCTGGGCGCTGTGAAGGCAATTGCCAAAACCAGGCAGCTGCTCCTTCCCAAGCACAGGCAGCTGCCTATGTTCTTGCTTGTCGACAAACTCACCGCTGCCCTTCTTTTCAGCAGCTGCCACCGTCTTCTGTGCATCTCGGAGCCTCTGGCGACGAGCAAGACTTGCCAAGGTGGGAGGCATCAGGACCAAGTCAAAACTCAGGCAAGTTGTCCTGGAACGCTTTCCATTCGCTTGCCGAGAGTGAATTCAAGAGGCAGGAGAGCGGCAGCCACCGTCCTCCAGCAGTCGGAAGGCTTGGCACACAAGCCCGCTTCTTTGCGGCTTCGTTCTTCGCCTCTTCCAAGCAACCGCGATCTCTGCTTCTCGGAGGCGAAGAAGCGGCTAATTCGCGCACAGCTCAGTAGAGCGGCAGCGCAGCGCTCCGGAGCGCCGCTTCAAGCCGAAAGACCGCCGGGAAGCGGCACTTTCCTCCGGATAGCTCCGGAGCCGCGCTTCTGCTTCTCTAGTCATCTCTAGCTTAGCGAAAAGCTTTCCCACTCCAGTTGGCAAGGGGAGAGCGTACCTGCACTGCACACTAACCGCGGTTTGCAAAGAAAGAGGATTTGCTGCACATTCCAAGGACACGGCTCTTTCCGAGGCAATCTGCAACCTGCTGTCAGATGGAAGTGCTCTCTGCCCTCTCCTGCCCAGCTCTAGGTACTAGCGGGCACTTTCCAGCCTGGCCGAGGCAAACAACCTCCAGAGATGTCACAGAGCATAAGTGGAGCACAGATGCTCAAAAGCAGCCAAGCTGAAGAGCCTGGCTCAGCTTCACTAGTGTGCAATTGACTGACTGCGAAAAACAAAGCAGCAGAGCACCGGGCTTCTGGGCGCTGTGAAGGCAATTGCCAAAACCAGGCAGCTGCTCCTTCCCAAGCACAGGCAGCTGCCTATGTTCTTGCTTGTCGACAAACTCACCGCTGCCCTTCTTTTCAGCAGCTGCCACCGTCTTCTGTGCATCTCGGAGCCTCTGGCGACGAGCAAGACTTGCCAAGGTGGGAGGCATCAGGACCAAGTCAAAACCCCAGGCAAGTTGTCCTGGAACGCTTTCCATTCGCTTGCCGAGAGTGAATTCAAGAGGCAGGAGAGCGGCAGCCACCGTCCTCCAGCAGTCGGAAGGCTTGGCACACAAGCCCGCTTCTTTGCGGCTTCGTTCTTCGCCTCTTCCAAGCAACCGCGATCTCTGCTTCTCGGAGGCGAAGAAGCGGCTAATTCGCGCACAGCTCAGTAGAGCGGCAGCGCAGCGCTCCGGAGCGCCGCTTCAAGCCGAAAGACGCCGGGAAGCGGCACTTTCCTCCGGATAGCTCCGGAGCCGCGCTTCTGCTTCTCTAGTCATCTCTAGCTTAGCGAAAAGCTTTCCCACTCCAGTTGGCAAGGGGAGAGCGTACCTGCACTGCACACTAACCGCGGTTTGCAAAGAAAGAGGATTTGCTGCACATTCCAAGGACACGGCTCTTTCCGAGGCAATCTGCAACCTGCTGTCAGATGGAAGTGCTCTCTGCCCTCTCCTGCCCAGCTCTAGGTACTAGCGGGCACTTTCCAGCCTGGCCGAGGCAAACAACCTCCAGAGATGTCACAGAGCATAAGTGGAGCACAGATGCTCAAAAGCAGCCAAGCTGAAGAGCCTGGCTCAGCTTCACTAGTGTGCAATTGACTGACTGCGAAAAACAAAGCAGCAGAGCACCGGGCTTCTGGGCGCTGTGAAGGCAATTGCCAAAACCAGGCAGCTGCTCCTTCCCAAGCACAGGCAGCTGCCTATGTTCTTGCTTGTCGACAAACTCACCGCTGCCCTTCTTTTCAGCAGCCTGCCACCGTCTTCTGTGCATCTCGGAGCCTCTGGCGACGAGCAAGACTTGCCAAGGTGGGAGGCATCAGGACCAAGTCAAAACCAGGCAAGTTGTCCTGGAACGCTTTCCATTCGCTTGCCGAGAGTGAATTCAAGAGGCAGGAGAGCGGCAGCCACCGTCCTCCAGCAGTCGGAAGGCTTGGCACACAAGCCCGCTTCTTTGCGGCTTCGTTCTTCGCCTCTTCCAAGCAACCGCGATCTCTGCTTCTCGGAGGCGAAGAAGCGGCTAATTCGCGCACAGCTCAGTAGAGCGGCAGCGCAGCGCTCCGGAGCGCCGCTTCAAGCCGAAAGACGCCGGGAAGCGGCACTTTCCTCCGGATAGCTCCGGAGCCGCGCTTCTGCTTCTCTAGTCATCTCTAGCTTAGCGAAAAGCTTTCCCACTCCAGTTGGCAAGGGGAGAGCGTACCTGCACTGCACACTAACCGCGGTTTGCAAAGAAAGAGGATTTGCTGCACATTCCAAGGACACGGCTCTTTCCGAGGCAATCTGCAACCTGCTGTCAGATGGAAGTGCTCTCTGCCCTCTCCTGCCCAGCTCTAGGTACTAGCGGGCACTTTCCAGCCTGGCCGAGGCAAACAACCTCCAGAGATGTCACAGAGCATAAGTGGAGCACAGATGCTCAAAAGCAGCCAAGCTGAAGAGCCTGGCTCAGCTTCACTAGTGTGCAATTGACTGACTGCGAAAAACAAAGCAGCAGAGCACCGGGCTTCTGGGCGCTGTGAAGGCAATTGCCAAAACCAGGCAGCTGCTCCTTCCCAAGCACAGGCAGCTGCCTATGTTCTTGCTTGTCGACAAACTCACCGCTGCCCTTCTTTTCAGCAGCTGCACCGTCTTCTGTGCATCTCGGAGCCTCTGGCGACGAGCAAGACTTGCCAAGGTGGGAGGCATCAGGACCAAGTCAAAACTCAGGCAAGTTGTCCTGGAACGCTTTCCATTCGCTTGCCGAGAGTGAATTCAAGAGGCAGGAGAGCGGCAGCCACCGTCCTCCAGCAGTCGGAAGGCTTGGCACACAAGCCCGCTTCTTTGCGGCTTCGTTCTTCGCCTCTTCCAAGCAACCGCGATCTCTGCTTCTCGGAGGCGAAGAAGCGGCTAATTCGCGCACAGCTCAGTAGAGCGGCAGCGCAGCGCTCCGGAGCGCCGCTTCAAGCCGAAAGACGCCGGGAAGCGGCACTTTCCTCCGGATAGCTCCGGAGCCGCGCTTCTGCTTCTCTAGTCATCTCTAGCTTAGCGAAAAGCTTTCCCACTCCAGTTGGCAAGGGGAGAGCGTACCTGCACTGCACACTAACCGCGGTTTGCAAAGAAAGAGGATTTGCTGCACATTCCAAGGACACGGCTCTTTCCGAGGCAATCTGCAACCTGCTGTCAGATGGAAGTGCTCTCTGCCCTCTCCTGCCCAGCTCTAGGTACTAGCGGGCACTTTCCAGCCTGGCCGAGGCAAACAACCTCCAGAGATGTCACAGAGCATAAGTGGAGCACAGATGCTCAAAAGCAGCCAAGCTGAAGAGCCTGGCTCAGCTTCACTAGTGTGCAATTGACTGACTGCGAAAAACAAAGCAGCAGAGCACCGGGCTTCTGGGCGCTGTGAAGGCAATTGCCAAAACCAGGCAGCTGCTCCTTCCCAAGCACAGGCAGCTGCCTATGTTCTTGCTTGTCGACAAACTCACCGCTGCCCCTTCTTTTCAGCAGCTGCCACCGTCTTCTGTGCATCTCGGAGCCTCTGGCGACGAGCAAGACTTGCCAAGGTGGGAGGCATCAGGACCAAGTCAAAACCCAGGCAAGTTGTCCTGGAACGCTTTCCATTCGCTTGCCGAGAGTGAATTCAAGAGGCAGGAGAGCGGCAGCCACCGTCCTCCAGCAGTCGGAAGGCTTCGCACACAAGCCCGCTTCTTTGCGGCTTCGTTCTTCGCCTCTTCCAAGCAACCGCGATCTCTGCTTCTCGGAGGCGAAGAAGCGGCTAATTCGCGCACAGCTCAGTAGAGCGGCAGCGGAGCGCTCCGGAGCGCCGCTTCAAGCCGAAAGACGCTGGGAAGCGGCACTTTCCTCCGGATAGCTCCGGAGCCGCGCTTCTGCTTCTCTAGTCATCTCTAGCTTAGCGAAAAGCTTTCCCACTCCAGTTGGCAAGGGGAGAGCGTACCTGCACTGCACACTAACCGCGGTTTGCAAAGAAAGAGGATTTGCTGCACATTCCAAGGACACGGCTCTTTCCGAGGCAATCTGCAACCTGCTGTCAGATGGAAGTGCTCTCTGCCCTCTCCTGCCCAGCTCTAGGTACTAGCGGGCACTTTCCAGCCTGGCCGAGGCAAACAACCTCCAGAGATGTCACAGAGCATAAGTGGAGCACAGATGCTCAAAAGCAGCAAAGCTGAAGAGCCTGGCTCAGCTTCACTAGAGTGCAATTGACTGACTGCGAAAAACAAAGCAGCAGAGCACCGGGCTTCTGGGCGCTGTGAAGGCAATTGCCAAAACCAGGCAGCTGCTCCTTCCCAAGCACAGGCAGCTGCCTATGTTCTTGCTTGTCGACAAACTCACCGCTGCCCTTCTTTTCAGCAGCTGCCACCGTCTTCTGTGCATCTCGGAGCCTCTGGCGACGAGCAAGACTTGCCAAGGTGGGAGGCATCAGGACCAAGTCAAAACTCAGGCAAGTTGTCCTGGAACGCTTTCCATTCGCTTGCCGAGAGTGAATTCAAGAGGCAGGAGAGCGGCAGCCACCGTCCTCCAGCAGTCGGAAGGCTTGGCACACAAGCCCGCTTCTTTGCGGCTTCGTTCTTCGCCTCTTCCAAGCAACCGCGATCTCTGCTTCTCGGAGGCGAAGAAGCGGCTAATTCGCGCACAGCTCAGTAGAGCGGCAGCGCAGCGCTCCGGAGCGCCGCTTCAAGCCGAAAGACGCCGGGAAGCGGCACTTTCCTCCGGATAGCTCCGGAGCCGCGCTTCTGCTTCTCTAGTCATCTCTAGCTTAGCGAAAAGCTTTCCCACTCCAGTTGGCAAGGGGAGAGCGTACCTGCACTGCACACTAACCGCGGTTTGCAAAGAAAGAGGATTTGCTGCACATTCCAAGGACACGGCTCTTTCCGAGGCAATCTGCAACCTGCTGTCAGATGGAAGTGCTCTCTGCCCTCTCCTGCCCAGCTCTAGGTACTAGCGGGCACTTTCCAGCCTGGCCGAGGCAAACAACCTCCAGAGATGTCACAGAGCATAAGTGGAGCACAGATGCTCAAAAGCAGCCAAGCTGAAGAGCCTGGCTCAGCTTCACTAGTGTGCAATTGACTGACTGCGAAAAACAAAGCAGCAGAGCACCGGGCTTCTGGGCGCTGTGAAGGCAATTGCCAAAACCAGGCAGCTGCTCCTTCCCAAGCACAGGCAGCTGCCTATGTTCTTGCTTGTCGACAAACTCACCGCTGCCCTTCTTTTCAGCAGCTGCCACCGTCTTCTGTGCATCTCGGAGCCTCTGGCGACGAGCAAGACTTGCCAAGGTGGGAGGCATCAGGACCAAGTCAAAACCCAGGCAAGTTGTCCTGGAACGCTTTCCATTCGCTTGCCGAGAGTGAATTCAAGAGGCAGGAGAGCGGCAGCCACCGTCCTCCAGCAGTCGGAAGGCTTGGCACACAAGCCCGCTTCTTTGCGGCTTCGTTCTTCGCCTCTTCCAAGCAACCGCGATCTCTGCTTCTCGGAGGCGAAGAAGCGGCTAATTCGCGCACAGCTCAGTAGAGCGGCAGCGCAGCGCTCCGGAGCGCCGCTTCAAGCCGAAAGACGCCGGGAAGCGGCACTTTCCTCCGGATAGCTCCGGAGCCGTGCTTCTGCTTCTCTAGTCATCTCTAGCTTAGCGAAAAGCTTTCCCACTCCAGTTGGCAAGGGGAGAGCGTACCTGCACTGCACACTAACCGCGGTTTGCAAAGAAAGAGGATTTGCTGCACATTCCAAGGACACGGCTCTTTCCGAGGCAATCTGCAACCTGCTGTCAGATGGAAGTGCTCTCTGCCCTCTCCTGCCCAGCTCTAGGTACTAGCGGGCACTTTCCAGCCTGGCCGAGGCAAACAACCTCCAGAGATGTCACAGAGCATAAGTGGAGCACAGATGCTCAAAAGCAGCCAAGCTGAAGAGCCTGGCTCAGCTTCACTAGTGTGCAATTGACTGACTGCGAAAAACAAAGCAGCAGAGCACCGGGCTTCTGGGCGCTGTGAAGGCAATTGCCAAAACCAGGCAGCTGCTCCTTCCCAAGCACAGGCAGCTGCCTATGTTCTTGCTTGTCGACAAACTCACCGCTGCCCTTCTTTTCAGCAGCTGCCACCGTCTTCTGTGCATCTCGGAGCCTCTGGCGACGAGCAAGACTTGCCAAGGTGGGAGGCATCAGGACCAAGTCAAAACCCAGGCAAGTTGTCCTGGAACGCTTTCCATTCGCTTGCCGAGAGTGAATTCAAGAGGCAGGAGAGCGGCAGCCACCGTCCTCCAGCAGTCGGAAGGCTTGGCACACAAGCCCGCTTCTTTGCGGCTTCGTTCTTCGCCTCTTCCAAGCAACCGCGATCTCTGCTTCTCGGAGGCGAAGAAGCGGCTAATTCGCGCACAGCTCAGTAGAGCGGCAGCGCAGCGCTCCGGAGCGCCGCTTCAAGCCGAAAGACGCCGGGAAGCGGCACTTTCCTCCGGATAGCTCCGGAGCCGCGCTTCTGCTTCTCTAGTCATCTCTAGCTTAGCGAAAAGCTTTCCCACTCCAGTTGGCAAGGGGAGAGCGTACCTGCACTGCACACTAACCGCGGTTTGCAAAGAAAGAGGATTTGCTGCACATTCCAAGGACACGGCTCTTTCCGAGGCAATCTGCAACCTGCTGTCAGATGGAAGTGCTCTCTGCCCTCTCCTGCCCAGCTCTAGGTACTAGCGGGCACTTTCCAGCCTGGCCGAGGCAAACAACCTCCAGAGATGTCACAGAGCATAAGTGGAGCACAGATGCTCAAAAGCAGCCAAGCTGAAGAGCCTGGCTCAGCTTCACTAGTGTGCAATTGACTGACTGCGAAAAACAAAGCAGCAGAGCACCGGGCTTCTGGGCGCTGTGAAGGCAATTGCCAAAACCAGGCAGCTGCTCCTTCCCAAGCACAGGCAGCTGCCTATGTTCTTGCTTGTCGACAAACTCACCGCTGCCCTTCTTTTCAGCAGCTGCCACCGTCTTCTGTGCATCTCGGAGCCTCTGGCGACGAGCAAGACTTGCCAAGGTGGGAGGCATCAGGACCAAGTCAAAACTCAGGCAAGTTGTCCTGGAACGCTTTCCATTCGCTTGCCGAGAGTGAATTCAAGAGGCAGGAGAGCGGCAGCCACCGTCCTCCAGCAGTCGGAAGGCTTGGCACACAAGCCCGCTTCTTTGCGGCTTCGTTCTTCGCCTCTTCCAAGCAACCGCGATCTCTGCTTCTCGGAGGCGAAGAAGCGGCTAATTCGCGCACAGCTCAGTAGAGCGGCAGCGCAGCGCTCCGGAGCGCCGCTTCAAGCCGAAAGACGCCGGGAAGCGGCACTTTCCTCCGGATAGCTCCGGAGCCGCGCTTCTGCTTCTCTAGTCATCTCTAGCTTAGCGAAAAGCTTTCCCACTCCAGTTGGCAAGGGGAGAGCGTACCTGCACTGCACACTAACCGCGGTTTGCAAAGAAAGAGGATTTGCTGCACATTCCAAGGACACGGCTCTTTCCGAGGCAATCTGCAACCTGCTGTCAGATGGAAGTGCTCTCTGCCCTCTCCTGCCCAGCTCTAGCTACTAGCGGGCACTTTCCAGCCTGGCCGAGGCAAACAACCTCCAGAGATGTCACAGAGCATAAGTGGAGCACAGATGCTCAAAAGCAGCCAAGCTGAAGAGCCTGGCTCAGCTTCACTAGTGTGCAATTGACTGACTGCGAAAAACAAAGCAGCAGAGCACCGGGCTTCTGGGCGCTGTGAAGGCAATTGCCAAAACCAGGCAGCTGCTCCTTCCCAAGCACAGGCAGCTGCCTATGTTCTTGCTTGTCGACAAACTCACCGCTGCCCTTCTTTTCAGCAGCTGCCACCGTCTTCTGTGCATCTCGGAGCCTCTGGCGACGAGCAAGACTTGCCAAGGTGGGAGGCATCAGGACCAAGTCAAAACCCAGGCAAGTTGTCCTGGAACGCTTTCCATTCGCTTGCCGAGAGTGAATTCAAGAGGCAGGAGAGCGGCAGCCACCGTCCTCCAGCAGTCGGAAGGCTTGGCACACAAGCCCGCTTCTTTGCGGCTTCGTTCTTCGCCTCTTCCAAGCAACCGCGATCTCTGCTTCTCGGAGGCGAAGAAGCGGCTAATTCGCGCACAGCTCAGTAGAGCGGCAGCGCAGCGCTCCGGAGCGCCGCTTCAAGCCGAAAGACGCCGGGAAGCGGCACTTTCCTCCGGATAGCTCCGGAGCCGCGCTTCTGCTTCTCTAGTCATCTCTAGCTTAGCGAAAAGCTTTCCCACTCCAGTTGGCAAGGGGAGAGCGCACCTGCACTGCACACTAACCGCGGTTTGCAAAGAAAGAGGATTTGCTGCACATTCCAAGGACACGGCTCTTTCCGAGGCAATCTGCAACCTGCTGTCAGATGGAAGTGCTCTCTGCCCTCTCCTCCCAGCTCTAGGTACTAGCGGGCACTTTCCAGCCTGGCCGAGGCAAACAACCTCCAGAGATGTCACAGAGCATAAGTGGAGCACAGATGCTCAAAAGCAGCAAAGCTGAAGAGCCTGGCTCAGCTTCACTAGTGTGCAATTGACTGACTGCGAAAAACAAAGCAGCAGAGCACCGGGCTTCTGGGCGCTGTGAAGGCAATTGCCAAAACCAGGCAGCTGCTCCTTCCCAAGCACAGGCAGCTGCCTATGTTCTTGCTTGTCGACAAACTCACCGCTGCCCTTCTTTTCAGCAGCTGCCACCGTCTTCTGTGCATCTCGGAGCCTCTGGCGACGAGCAAGACTTGCCAAGGTGGGAGGCATCAGGACCAAGTCAAAACCCAGGCAAGTTGTCCTGGAACGCTTTCCATTCGCTTGCCGAGAGTGAATTCAAGAGGCAGGAGAGCGGCAGCCACCGTCCTCCAGCAGTCGGAAGGCTTGGCACACAAGCCCGCTTCTTTGCGGCTTCGTTCTTCGCCTCTTCCAAGCAACCGCGATCTCTGCTTCTCGGAGGCGAAGAAGCGGCTAATTCGCGCACAGCTCAGTAGAGCGGCAGCGCAGCGCTCCGGAGCGCCGCTTCAAGCCGAAAGACGCCGGGAAGCGGCACTTTCCTCCGGATAGCTCCGGAGCCGCGCTTCTGCTTCTCTAGTCATCTCTAGCTTAGCGAAAAGCTTTCCCACTCCAGTTGGCAAGGGGAGAGCGTACCTGCACTGCACACTAACCGCGGTTTGCAAAGAAAGAGGATTTGCTGCACATTCCAAGGACACGGCTCTTTCCGAGGCAATCTGCAACCTGCTGTCAGATGGAAGTGCTCTCTGCCCTCTCCTGCCCAGCTCTAGGTACTAGCGGGCACTTTCCAGCCTGGCCGAGGCAAACAACCTCCAGAGATGTCACAGAGCATAAGTGGAGCACAGATGCTCAAAAGCAGCAAAGCTGAAGAGCCTGGCTCAGCTTCACTAGTGTGCAATTGACTGACTGCGAAAAACAAAGCAGCAGAGCACCGGGCTTCTGGGCGCTGTGAAGGCAATTGCCAAAACCAGGCAGCTGCTCCTTCCCAAGCACAGGCAGCTGCCTATGTTCTTGCTTGTCGACAAACTCACCGCTGCCCTTCTTTTCAGCAGCTGCCACCGTCTTCTGTGCATCTCGGAGCCTCTGGCGACGAGCAAGACTTGCCAAGGTGGGAGGCATCAGGACCAAGTCAAAACCCAGGCAAGTTGTCCTGGAACGCTTTCCATTCGCTTGCCGAGAGTGAATTCAAGAGGCAGGAGAGCGGCAGCCACCGTCCTCCAGCAGTCGGAAGGCTTGGCACACAAGCCCGCTTCTTTGCGGCTTCGTTCTTCGCCTCTTCCAAGCAACCGCGATCTCTGCTTCTCGGAGGCGAAGAAGCGGCTAATTCGCGCACAGCTCAGTAGAGCGGCAGCGCAGCGCTCCGGAGCGCCGCTTCAAGCCGAAAGACGCCGGGAAGCGGCACTTTCCTCCGGATAGCTCCGGAGCCGCGCTTCTGCTTCTCTAGTCATCTCTAGCTTAGCGAAAAGCTTTCCCACTCCAGTTGGCAAGGGGAGAGCGCACCTGCACTGCACACTAACCGCGGTTTGCAAAGAAAGAGGATTTGCTGCACATTCCAAGGACACGGCTCTTTCCGAGGCAATCTGCAACCTGCTGTCAGATGGAAGTGCTCTCTGCCCTCTCCTGCCCAGCTCTAGGTACTAGCGGGCACTTTCCAGCCTGGCCGAGGCAAACAACCTCCAGAGATGTCACAGAGCATAAGTGGAGCACAGATGCTCAAAAGCAGCAAAGCTGAAGAGCCTGGCTCAGCTTCACTAGTGTGCAATTGACTGACTGCGAAAAACAAAGCAGCAGAGCACCGGGCTTCTGGGCGCTGTGAAGGCAATTGCCAAAACCAGGCAGCTGCTCCTTCCCAAGCACAGGCAGCTGCCTATGTTCTTGCTTGTCGACAAACTCACCGCTGCCCTTCTTTTCAGCAGCTGCCACCGTCTTCTGTGCATCTCGGAGCCTCTGGCGACGAGCAAGACTTGCCAAGGTGGGAGGCATCAGGACCAAGTCAAAACCCAGGCAAGTTGTCCTGGAACGCTTTCCATTCGCTTGCCGAGAGTGAATTCAAGAGGCAGGAGAGCGGCAGCCACCGTCCTCCAGCAGTCGGAAGGCTTGGCACACAAGCCCGCTTCTTTGCGGCTTCGTTCTTCGCCTCTTCCAAGCAACCGCGATCTCTGCTTCTCGGAGGCGAAGAAGCGGCTAATTCGCGCACAGCTCAGTAGAGCGGCAGCGCAGCGCTCCGGAGCGCCGCTTCAAGCCGAAAGACGCCGGGAAGCGGCACTTTCCTCCGGATAGCTCCGGAGCCGCGCTTCTGCTTCTCTAGTCATCTCTAGCTTAGCGAAAAGCTTTCCCACTCCAGTTGGCAAGGGGAGAGCGCACCTGCACTGCACACTAACCGCGGTTTGCAAAGAAAGAGGATTTGCTGCACATTCCAAGGACACGGCTCTTTCCGAGGCAATCTGCAACCTGCTGTCAGATGGAAGTGCTCTCTGCCCTCTCCTGCCCAGCTCTAGGTACTAGCGGGCACTTTCCAGCCTGGCCGAGGCAAACAACCTCCAGAGATGTCACAGAGCATAAGTGGAGCACAGATGCTCAAAAGCAGCAAAGCTGAAGAGCCTGGCTCAGCTTCACTAGTGTGCAATTGACTGACTGCGAAAAACAAAGCAGCAGAGCACCGGGCTTCTGGGCGCTGTGAAGGCAATTGCCAAAACCAGGCAGCTGCTCCTTCCCAAGCACAGGCAGCTGCCTATGTTCTTGCTTGTCGACAAACTCACCGCTGCCCTTCTTTTCAGCAGCTGCCACCGTCTTCTGTGCATCTCGGAGCCTCTGGCGACGAGCAAGACTTGCCAAGGTGGGAGGCATCAGGACCAAGTCAAAACCCAGGCAAGTTGTCCTGGAACGCTTTCCATTCGCTTGCCGAGAGTGAATTCAAGAGGCAGGAGAGCGGCAGCCACCGTCCTCCAGCAGTCGGAAGGCTTGGCACACAAGCCCGCTTCTTTGCGGCTTCGTTCTTCGCCTCTTCCAAGCAACCGCGATCTCTGCTTCTCGGAGGCGAAGAAGCGGCTAATTCGCGCACAGCTCAGTAGAGCGGCAGCGCAGCGCTCCGGAGCGCCGCTTCAAGCCGAAAGACGCCGGGAAGCGGCACTTTCCTCCGGATAGCTCCGGAGCCGCGCTTCTGCTTCTCTAGTCATCTCTAGCTTAGCGAAAAGCTTTCCCACTCCAGTTGGCAAGGGGAGAGCGCACCTGCACTGCACACTAACCGCGGTTTGCAAAGAAAGAGGATTTGCTGCACATTCCAAGGACACGGCTCTTTCCGAGGCAATCTGCAACCTGCTGTCAGATGGAAGTGCTCTCTGCCCTCTCCTGCCCAGCTCTAGGTACTAGCGGGCACTTTCCAGCCTGGCCGAGGCAAACAACCTCCAGAGATGTCACAGAGCATAAGTGGAGCACAGATGCTCAAAAGCAGCAAAGCTGAAGAGCCTGGCTCAGCTTCACTAGTGTGCAATTGACTGACTGCGAAAAACAAAGCAGCAGAGCACCGGGCTTCTGGGCGCTGTGAAGGCAATTGCCAAAACCAGGCAGCTGCTCCTTCCCAAGCACAGGCAGCTGCCTATGTTCTTGCTTGTCGACAAACTCACCGCTGCCCTTCTTTTCAGCAGCTGCCACCGTCTTCTGTGCATCTCGGAGCCTCTGGCGACGAGCAAGACTTGCCAAGGTGGGAGGCATCAGGACCAAGTCAAAACCCAGGCAAGTTGTCCTGGAACGCTTTCCATTCGCTTGCCGAGAGTGAATTCAAGAGGCAGGAGAGCGGCAGCCACCGTCCTCCAGCAGTCGGAAGGCTTGGCACACAAGCCCGCTTCTTTGCGGCTTCGTTCTTCGCCTCTTCCAAGCAACCGCGATCTCTGCTTCTCGGAGGCGAAGAAGCGGCTAATTCGCGCACAGCTCAGTAGAGCGGCAGCGCAGCGCTCCGGAGCGCCGCTTCAAGCCGAAAGACGCCGGGAAGCGGCACTTTCCTCCGGATAGCTCCGGAGCCGCGCTTCTGCTTCTCTAGTCATCTCTAGCTTAGCGAAAAGCTTTCCCACTCCAGTTGGCAAGGGGAGAGCGTACCTGCACTGCACACTAACCGCGGTTTGCAAAGAAAGAGGATTTGCTGCACATTCCAAGGACACGGCTCTTTCCGAGGCAATCTGCAACCTGCTGTCAGATGGAAGTGCTCTCTGCCCTCTCCTGCCCAGCTCTAGGTACTAGCGGGCACTTTCCAGCCTGGCCGAGGCAAACAACCTCCAGAGATGTCACAGAGCATAAGTGGAGCACAGATGCTCAAAAGCAGCCAAGCTGAAGAGCCTGGCTCAGCTTCACTAGTGTGCAATTGACTGACTGCGAAAAACAAAGCAGCAGAGCACCGGGCTTCTGGGCGCTGTGAAGGCAATTGCCAAAACCAGGCAGCTGCTCCTTCCCAAGCACAGGCAGCTGCCTATGTTCTTGCTTGTCGACAAACTCACCGCTGCCCTTCTTTTCAGCAGCTGCCACCGTCTTCTGTGCATCTCGGAGCCTCTGGCGACGAGCAAGACTTGCCAAGGTGGGAGGCATCAGGACCAAGTCAAAACCCAGGCAAGTTGTCCTGGAACGCTTTCCATTCGCTTGCCGAGAGTGAATTCAAGAGGCAGGAGAGCGGCAGCCACCGTCCTCCAGCAGTCGGAAGGCTTGGCACACAAGCCCGCTTCTTTGCGGCTTCGTTCTTCGCCTCTTCCAAGCAACCGCGATCTCTGCTTCTCGGAGGCGAAGAAGCGGCTAATTCGCGCACAGCTCAGTAGAGCGGCAGCGCAGCGCTCCGGAGCGCCGCTTCAAGCCGAAAGACGCCGGGAAGCGGCACTTTCCTCCGGATAGCTCCGGAGCCGCGCTTCTGCTTCTCTAGTCATCTCTAGCTTAGCGAAAAGCTTTCCCACTCCAGTTGGCAAGGGGAGAGCGTACCTGCACTGCACACTAACCGCGGTTTGCAAAGAAAGAGGATTTGCTGCACATTCCAAGGACACGGCTCTTTCCGAGGCAATCTGCAACCTGCTGTCAGATGGAAGTGCTCTCTGCCCTCTCCTGCCCAGCTCTAGGTACTAGCGGGCACTTTCCAGCCTGGCCGAGGCAAACAACCTCCAGAGATGTCACAGAGCATAAGTGGAGCACAGATGCTCAAAAGCAGCCAAGCTGAAGAGCCTGGCTCAGCTTCACTAGTGTGCAATTGACTGACTGCGAAAAACAAAGCAGCAGAGCACCGGGCTTCTGGGCGCTGTGAAGGCAATTGCCAAAACCAGGCAGCTGCTCCTTCCCAAGCACAGGCAGCTGCCTATGTTCTTGCTTGTCGACAAACTCACCGCTGCCCTTCTTTTCAGCAGCTGCCACCGTCTTCTGTGCATCTCGGAGCCTCTGGCGACGAGCAAGACTTGCCAAGGTGGGAGGCATCAGGACCAAGTCAAAACCCAGGCAAGTTGTCCTGGAACGCTTTCCATTCGCTTGCCGAGAGTGAATTCAACAGGCAGGAGAGCGGCAGCCACCGTCCTCCAGCAGTCGGAAGGCTTCGCACACAAGCCCGCTTCTTTGCGGCTTCGTTCTTCGCCTCTTCCAAGCAACCGCGATCTCTGCTTCTCGGAGGCGAAGAAGCGGCTAATTCGCGCACAGCTCAGTAGAGCGGCAGCGGAGCGCTCCGGAGCGCCGCTTCAAGCCGAAAGACGCCGGGAAGCGGCACTTTCCTCCGGATAGCTCCGGAGCCGCGCTTCTGCTTCTCTAGTCATCTCTAGCTTAGCGAAAAGCTTTCCCACTCCAGTTGGCAAGGGGAGAGCGTACCTGCACTGCACACTAACCGCGGTTTGCAAAGAAAGAGGATTTGCTGCACATTCCAAGGACACGGCTCTTTCCGAGGCAATCTGCAACCTGCTGTCAGATGGAAGTGCTCTCTGCCCTCTCCTGCCCAGCTCTAGGTACTAGCGGGCACTTTCCAGCCTGGCCGAGGCAAACAACCTCCAGAGATGTCACAGAGCATAAGTGGAGCACAGATGCTCAAAAGCAGCAAAGCTGAAGAGCCTGGCTCAGCTTCACTAGAGTGCAATTGACTGACTGCGAAAAACAAAGCAGCAGAGCACCGGGCTTCTGGGCGCTGTGAAGGCAATTGCCAAAACCAGGCAGCTGCTCCTTCCCAAGCACAGGCAGCTGCCTATCTTCTTGCTTGTCGACAAACTCACCGCTGCCCTTCTTTTCAGCAGCTGCCACCGTCTTCTGTGCATCTCGGAGCCTCTGGCGACGAGCAAGACTTGCCAAGGTGGGAGGCATCAGGACCAAGTCAAAACTCAGGCAAGTTGTCCTGGAACGCTTTCCATTCGCTTGCCGAGAGTGAATTCAAGAGGCAGGAGAGCGGCAGCCACCGTCCTCCAGCAGTCGGAAGGCTTGGCACACAAGCCCGCTTCTTTGCGGCTTCGTTCTTCGCCTCTTCCAAGCAACCGCGATCTCTGCTTCTCGGAGGCGAAGAAGCGGCTAATTCGCGCACAGCTCAGTAGAGCGGCAGCGCAGCGCTCCGGAGCGCCGCTTCAAGCCGAAAGACGCCGGGAAGCGGCACTTTCCTCCGGATAGCTCCGGAGCCGCGCTTCTGCTTCTCTAGTCATCTCTAGCTTAGCGAAAAGCTTTCCCACTCCAGTTGGCAAGGGGAGAGCGTACCTGCACTGCACACTAACCGCGGTTTGCAAAGAAAGAGGATTTGCTGCACATTCCAAGGACACGGCTCTTTCCGAGGCAATCTGCAACCTGCTGTCAGATGGAAGTGCTCTCTGCCCTCTCCTGCCCAGCTCTAGGTACTAGCGGGCACTTTCCAGCCTGGCCGAGGCAAACAACCTCCAGAGATGTCACAGAGCATAAGTGGAGCACAGATGCTCAAAAGCAGCAAAGCTGAAGAGCCTGGCTCAGCTTCACTAGTGTGCAATTGACTGACTGCGAAAAACAAAGCAGCAGAGCACCGGGCTTCTGGGCGCTGTGAAGGCAATTGCCAAAACCAGGCAGCTGCTCCTTCCCAAGCACAGGCAGCTGCCTATGTTCTTGCTTGTCGACAAACTCACCGCTGCCCTTCTTTTCAGCAGCTGCCACCGTCTTCTGTGCATCTCGGAGCCTCTGGCGACGAGCAAGACTTGCCAAGGTGGGAGGCATCAGGACCAAGTCAAAACCCAGGCAAGTTGTCCTGGAACGCTTTCCATTCGCTTGCCGAGAGTGAATTCAAGAGGCAGGAGAGCGGCAGCCACCGTCCTCCAGCAGTCGGAAGGCTTGGCACACAAGCCCGCTTCTTTGCGGCTTCGTTCTTCGCCTCTTCCAAGCAACCGCGATCTCTGCTTCTCGGAGGCGAAGAAGCGGCTAATTCGCGCACAGCTCAGTAGAGCGGCAGCGCAGCGCTCCGGAGCGCCGCTTCAAGCCGAAAGACGCCGGGAAGCGGCACTTTCCTCCGGATAGCTCCGGAGCCGTGCTTCTGCTTCTCTAGTCATCTCTAGCTTAGCGAAAAGCTTTCCCACTCCAGTTGGCAAGGGGAGAGCGTACCTGCACTGCACACTAACCGCGGTTTGCAAAGAAAGAGGATTTGCTGCACATTCCAAGGACACGGCTCTTTCCGAGGCAATCTGCAACCTGCTGTCAGATGGAAGTGCTCTCTGCCCTCTCCTGCCCAGCTCTAGGTACTAGCGGGCACTTTCCAGCCTGGCCGAGGCAAACAACCTCCAGAGATGTCACAGAGCATAAGTGGAGCACAGATGCTCAAAAGCAGCCAAGCTGAAGAGCCTGGCTCAGCTTCACTAGTGTGCAATTGACTGACTGCGAAAAACAAAGCAGCAGAGCACCGGGCTTCTGGGCGCTGTGAAGGCAATTGCCAAAACCAGGCAGCTGCTCCTTCCCAAGCACAGGCAGCTGCCTATGTTCTTGCTTGTCGACAAACTCACCGCTGCCCTTCTTTTCAGCAGCTGCCACCGTCTTCTGTGCATCTCGGAGCCTCTGGCGACGAGCAAGACTTGCCAAGGTGGGAGGCATCAGGACCAAGTCAAAACCCAGGCAAGTTGTCCTGGAACGCTTTCCATTCGCTTGCCGAGAGTGAATTCAAGAGGCAGGAGAGCGGCAGCCACCGTCCTCCAGCAGTCGGAAGGCTTGGCACACAAGCCCGCTTCTTTGCGGCTTCGTTCTTCGCCTCTTCCAAGCAACCGCGATCTCTGCTTCTCGGAGGCGAAGAAGCGGCTAATTCGCGCACAGCTCAGTAGAGCGGCAGCGCAGCGCTCCGGAGCGCCGCTTCAAGCCGAAAGACGCCGGGAAGCGGCACTTTCCTCCGGATAGCTCCGGAGCCGCGCTTCTGCTTCTCTAGTCATCTCTAGCTTAGCGAAAAGCTTTCCCACTCCAGTTGGCAAGGGGAGAGCGTACCTGCACTGCACACTAACCGCGGTTTGCAAAGAAAGAGGATTTGCTGCACATTCCAAGGACACGGCTCTTTCCGAGGCAATCTGCAACCTGCTGTCAGATGGAAGTGCTCTCTGCCCTCTCCTGCCCAGCTCTAGGTACTAGCGGGCACTTTCCAGCCTGGCCGAGGCAAACAACCTCCAGAGATGTCACAGAGCATAAGTGGAGCACAGATGCTCAAAAGCAGCCAAGCTGAAGAGCCTGGCTCAGCTTCACTAGTGTGCAATTGACTGACTGCGAAAAACAAAGCAGCAGAGCACCGGGCTTCTGGGCGCTGTGAAGGCAATTGCCAAAACCAGGCAGCTGCTCCTTCCCAAGCACAGGCAGCTGCCTATGTTCTTGCTTGTCGACAAACGCACCGCTGCCCTTCTTTTCAGCAGCTGCCACCGTCTTCTGTGCATCTCGGAGCCTCTGGCGACGAGCAAGACTTGCCAAGGTGGGAGGCATCAGGACCAAGTCAAAACTCAGGCAAGTTGTCCTGGAACGCTTTCCATTCGCTTGCCGAGAGTGAATTCAAGAGGCAGGAGAGCGGCAGCCACCGTCCTCCAGCAGTCGGAAGGCTTGGCACACAAGCCCGCTTCTTTGCGGCTTCGTTCTTCGCCTCTTCCAAGCAACCGCGATCTCTGCTTCTCGGAGGCGAAGAAGCGGCTAATTCGCGCACAGCTCAGTAGAGCGGCAGCGCAGCGCTCCGGAGCGCCGCTTCAAGCCGAAAGACGCCGGGAAGCGGCACTTTCCTCCGGATAGCTCCGGAGCCGTGCTTCTGCTTCTCTAGTCATCTCTAGCTTAGCGAAAAGCTTTCCCACTCCAGTTGGCAAGGGGAGAGCGTACCTGCACTGCACACTAACCGCGGTTTGCAAAGAAAGAGGATTTGCTGCACATTCCAAGGACACGGCTCTTTCCGAGGCAATCTGCAACCTGCTGTCAGATGGAAGTGCTCTCTGCCCTCTCCTGCCCAGCTCTAGGTACTAGCGGGCACTTTCCAGCCTGGGCGAGGCAAACAACCTCGAGAGATGTCACAGAGCATAAGTGGAGCACAGATGCTCAAAAGCAGCCAAGCTGAAGAGCCTGGCTCAGCTTCACTAGTGTGCAATTGACTGACTGCGAAAAACAAAGCAGCAGAGCACCGGGCTTCTGGGCGCTGTGAAGGCAATTGCCAAAACCAGGCAGCTGCTCCTTCCCAAGCACAGGCAGCTGCCTATGTTCTTGCTTGTCGACAAACTCACCGCTGCCCTTCTTTTCAGCAGCTGCCACCGTCTTCTGTGCATCTCGGAGCCTCTGGCGACGAGCAAGACTTGCCAAGGTGGGAGGCATCAGGACCAAGTCAAAACCCAGGCAAGTTGTCCTGGAACGCTTTCCATTCGCTTGCCGAGAGTGAATTCAACAGGCAGGAGAGCGGCAGCCACCGTCCTCCAGCAGTCGGAAGGCTTCGCACACAAGCCCGCTTCTTTGCGGCTTCGTTCTTCGCCTCTTCCAAGCAACCGCGATCTCTGCTTCTCGGAGGCGAAGAAGCGGCTAATTCGCGCACAGCTCAGTAGAGCGGCAGCGCAGCGCTCCGGAGCGCCGCTTCAAGCCGAAAGACGCCGGGAAGCGGCACTTTCCTCCGGATAGCTCCGGAGCCGCGCTTCTGCTTCTCTAGTCATCTCTAGCTTAGCGAAAAGCTTTCCCACTCCAGTTGGCAAGGGGAGAGCGTACCTGCACTGCACACTAACCGCGGTTTGCAAAGAAAGAGGATTTGCTGCACATTCCAAGGACACGGCTCTTTCCGAGGCAATCTGCAACCTGCTGTCAGATGGAAGTGCTCTCTGCCCTCTCCTGCCCAGCTCTAGGTACTAGCGGGCACTTTCCAGCCTGGCCGAGGCAAACAACCTCCAGAGATGTCACAGAGCATAAGTGGAGCACAGATGCTCAAAAGCAGCAAAGCTGAAGAGCCTGGCTCAGCTTCACTAGTGTGCAATTGACTGACTGCGAAAAACAAAGCAGCAGAGCACCAGGCTTCTGGGCGCTGTGAAGGCAATTGCCAAAACCAGGCAGCTGCTCCTTCCCAAGCACAGGCAGCTGCCTATGTTCTTGCTTGTCGACAAACTCACCGCTGCCCTTCTTTTCAGCAGCTGCCACCGTCTTCTGTGCATCTCGGAGCCTCTGGCGACGAGCAAGACTTGCCAAGGTGGGAGGCATCAGGACCAAGTCAAAACCCAGGCAAGTTGTCCTGGAACGCTTTCCATTCGCTTGCCGAGAGTGAATTCAAGAGGCAGGAGAGCGGCAGCCACCGTCCTCCAGCAGTCGGAAGGCTTGGCACACAAGCCCGCTTCTTTGCGGCTTCGTTCTTCGCCTCTTCCAAGCAACCGCGATCTCTGCTTCTCGGAGGCGAAGAAGCGGCTAATTCGCGCACAGCTCAGTAGAGCGGCAGCGCAGCGCTCCGGAGCGCCGCTTCAAGCCGAAAGACGCCGGGAAGCGGCACTTTCCTCCGGATAGCTCCGGAGCCGCGCTTCTGCTTCTCTAGTCATCTCTAGCTTAGCGAAAAGCTTTCCCACTCCAGTTGGCAAGGGGAGAGCGTACCTGCACTGCACACTAACCGCGGTTTGCAAAGAAAGAGGATTTGCTGCACATTCCAAGGACACGGCTCTTTCCGAGGCAATCTGCAACCTGCTGTCAGATGGAAGTGCTCTCTGCCCTCTCCTGCCCAGCTCTAGGTACTAGCGGGCACTTTCCAGCCTGGCCGAGGCAAACAACCTCCAGAGATGTCACAGAGCATAAGTGGAGCACAGATGCTCAAAAGCAGCAAAGCTGAAGAGCCTGGCTCAGCTTCACTAGTGTGCAATTGACTGACTGCGAAAAACAAAGCAGCAGAGCACCGGGCTTCTGGGCGCTGTGAAGGCAATTGCCAAAACCAGGCAGCTGCTCCTTCCCAAGCACAGGCAGCTGCCTATGTTCTTGCTTGTCGACAAACTCACCGCTGCCCTTCTTTTCAGCAGCTGCCACCGTCTTCTGTGCATCTCGGAGCCTCTGGCGACGAGCAAGACTTGCCAAGGTGGGAGGCATCAGGACCAAGTCAAAACCCAGGCAAGTTGTCCTGGAACGCTTTCCATTCGCTTGCCGAGAGTGAATTCAAGAGGCAGGAGAGCGGCAGCCACCGTCCTCCAGCAGTCGGAAGGCTTGGCACACAAGCCCGCTTCTTTGCGGCTTCGTTCTTCGCCTCTTCCAAGCAACCGCGATCTCTGCTTCTCGGAGGCGAAGAAGCGGCTAATTCGCGCACAGCTCAGTAGAGCGGCAGCGCAGCGCTCCGGAGCGCCGCTTCAAGCCGAAAGACGCCGGGAAGCGGCACTTTCCTCCGGATAGCTCCGGAGCCGCGCTTCTGCTTCTCTAGTCATCTCTAGCTTAGCGAAAAGCTTTCCCACTCCAGTTGGCAAGGGGAGAGCGTACCTGCACTGCACACTAACCGCGGTTTGCAAAGAAAGAGGATTTGCTGCACATTCCAAGGACACGGCTCTTTCCGAGGCAATCTGCAACCTGCTGTCAGATGGAAGTGCTCTCTGCCCTCTCCTGCCCAGCTCTAGGTACTAGCGGGCACTTTCCAGCCTGGCCGAGGCAAACAACCTCCAGAGATGTCACAGAGCATAAGTGGAGCACAGATGCTCAAAAGCAGCAAAGCTGAAGAGCCTGGCTCAGCTTCACTAGAGTGCAATTGACTGACTGCGAAAAACAAAGCAGCAGAGCACCGGGCTTCTGGGCGCTGTGAAGGCAATTGCCAAAACCAGGCAGCTGCTCCTTCCCAAGCACAGGCAGCTGCCTATGTTCTTGCTTGTCGACAAACTCACCGCTGCCCTTCTTTTCAGCAGCTGCCACCGACTTCTGTGCATCTCGGAGCCTCTGGCGACGAGCAAGACTTGCCAAGGTGGGAGGCATCAGGACCAAGTCAAAACTCAGGCAAGTTGTCCTGGAACGCTTTCCATTCGCTTGCCGAGAGTGAATTCAAGAGGCAGGAGAGCGGCAGCCACCGTCCTCCAGCAGTCGGAAGGCTTGGCACACAAGCCCGCTTCTTTGCGGCTTCGTTCTTCGCCTCTTCCAAGCAACCGCGATCTCTGCTTCTCGGAGGCGAAGAAGCGGCTAATTCGCGCACAGCTCAGTAGAGCGGCAGCGCAGCGCTCCGGAGCGCCGCTTCAAGCCGAAAGACGCCGGGAAGCGGCACTTTCCTCCGGATAGCTCCGGAGCCGCGCTTCTGCTTCTCTAGTCATCTCTAGCTTAGCGAAAAGCTTTCCCACTCCAGTTGGCAAGGGGAGAGCGTACCTGCACTGCACACTAACCGCGGTTTGCAAAGAAAGAGGATTTGCTGCACATTCCAAGGACACGGCTCTTTCCGAGGCAATCTGCAACCTGCTGTCAGATGGAAGTGCTCTCTGCCCTCTCCTGCCCAGCTCTAGGTACTAGCGGGCACTTTCCAGCCTGGCCGAGGCAAAACAACCTCCAGAGATGTCACAGAGCATAAGTGGAGCACAGATGCTCAAAAGCAGCAAAGCTGAAGAGCCTGGCTCAGCTTCACTAGTGTGCAATTGACTGACTGCGAAAAACAAAGCAGCAGAGCACCGGGCTTCTGGGCGCTGTGAAGGCAATTGCCAAAACCAGGCAGCTGCTCCTTCCCAAGCACAGGCAGCTGCCTATGTTCTTGCTTGTCGACAAACTCACCGCTGCCCTTCTTTTCAGCAGCTGCCACCGTCTTCTGTGCATCTCGGAGCCTCTGGCGACGAGCAAGACTTGCCAAGGTGGGAGGCATCAGGACCAAGTCAAAACCCAGGCAAGTTGTCCTGGAACGCTTTCCATTCGCTTGCCGAGAGTGAATTCAAGAGGCAGGAGAGCGGCAGCCACCGTCCTCCAGCAGTCGGAAGGCTTGGCACACAAGCCCGCTTCTTTGCGGCTTCGTTCTTCGCCTCTTCCAAGCAACCGCGATCTCTGCTTCTCGGAGGCGAAGAAGCGGCTAATTCGCGCACAGCTCAGTAGAGCGGCAGCGCAGCGCTCCGGAGCGCCGCTTCAAGCCGAAAGACGCCGGGAAGCGGCACTTTCCTCCGGATAGCTCCGGAGCCGCGCTTCTGCTTCTCTAGTCATCTCTAGCTTAGCGAAAAGCTTTCCCACTCCAGTTGGCAAGGGGAGAGCGCACCTGCACTGCACACTAACCGCGGTTTGCAAAGAAAGAGGATTTGCTGCACATTCCAAGGACACGGCTCTTTCCGAGGCAATCTGCAACCTGCTGTCAGATGGAAGTGCTCTCTGCCCTCTCCTGCCCAGCTCTAGGTACTAGCGGGCACTTTCCAGCCTGGCCGAGGCAAACAACCTCCAGAGATGTCACAGAGCATAAGTGGAGCACAGATGCTCAAAAGCAGCAAAGCTGAAGAGCCTGGCTCAGCTTCACTAGTGTGCAATTGACTGACTGCGAAAAACAAAGCAGCAGAGCACCGGGCTTCTGGGCGCTGTGAAGGCAATTGCCAAAACCAGGCAGCTGCTCCTTCCCAAGCACAGGCAGCTGCCTATGTTCTTGCTTGTCGACAAACTCACCGCTGCCCTTCTTTTCAGCAGCTGCCACCGTCTTCTGTGCATCTCGGAGCCTCTGGCGACGAGCAAGACTTGCCAAGGTGGGAGGCATCAGGACCAAGTCAAAACCCAGGCAAGTTGTCCTGGAACGCTTTCCATTCGCTTGCCGAGAGTGAATTCAAGAGGCAGGAGAGCGGCAGCCACCGTCCTCCAGCAGTCGGAAGGCTTGGCACACAAGCCCGCTTCTTTGCGGCTTCGTTCTTCGCCTCTTCCAAGCAACCGCGATCTCTGCTTCTCGGAGGCGAAGAAGCGGCTAATTCGCGCACAGCTCAGTAGAGCGGCAGCGCAGCGCTCCGGAGCGCCGCTTCAAGCCGAAAGACGCCGGGAAGCGGCACTTTCCTCCGGATAGCTCCGGAGCCGCGCTTCTGCTTCTCTAGTCATCTCTAGCTTAGCGAAAAGCTTTCCCACTCCAGTTGGCAAGGGGAGAGCGCACCTGCACTGCACACTAACCGCGGTTTGCAAAGAAAGAGGATTTGCTGCACATTCCAAGGACACGGCTCTTTCCGAGGCAATCTGCAACCTGCTGTCAGATGGAAGTGCTCTCTGCCCTCTCCTGCCCAGCTCTAGGTACTAGCGGGCACTTTCCAGCCTGGCCGAGGCAAACAACCTCCAGAGATGTCACAGAGCATAAGTGGAGCACAGATGCTCAAAAGCAGCAAAGCTGAAGAGCCTGGCTCAGCTTCACTAGTGTGCAATTGACTGACTGCGAAAAACAAAGCAGCAGAGCACCGGGCTTCTGGGCGCTGTGAAGGCAATTGCCAAAACCAGGCAGCTGCTCCTTCCCAAGCACAGGCAGCTGCCTATGTTCTTGCTTGTCGACAAACTCACCGCTGCCCTTCTTTTCAGCAGCTGCCACCGTCTTCTGTGCATCTCGGAGCCTCTGGCGACGAGCAAGACTTGCCAAGGTGGGAGGCATCAGGACCAAGTCAAAACCCAGGCAAGTTGTCCTGGAACGCTTTCCATTCGCTTGCCGAGAGTGAATTCAAGAGGCAGGAGAGCGGCAGCCACCGTCCTCCAGCAGTCGGAAGGCTTGGCACACAAGCCCGCTTCTTTGCGGCTTCGTTCTTCGCCTCTTCCAAGCAACCGCGATCTCTGCTTCTCGGAGGCGAAGAAGCGGCTAATTCGCGCACAGCTCAGTAGAGCGGCAGCGCAGCGCTCCGGAGCGCCGCTTCAAGCCGAAAGACGCCGGGAAGCGGCACTTTCCTCCGGATAGCTCCGGAGCCGCGCTTCTG
>NW_027099585.1:0-28990 GCF_031753505.1 Anomalospiza imberbis | reverse complement strand
GGTCTGGGAGCAAAAGAATTGCAGTGGGAAAGGAGCAAAACGTGCCAAAATTAAGCTGAGAAATGCTGCAAAATCAGGGAAAAATCACGGGGGAAGAGAGGACACAGAAGGGGGAGAGGGATGTGACATGGCATGCAGAGGGAAACAAAAATTGGAAAAAACCTCGGCCCAAGCCAAAGGCAGCAAAAGTGATGGCATGGCAGCAAGAGCAGGGCTATGCACCAAAGCTTGCCCCTTTTGGTCCCCATTGAAATCGCAAGATTTCGTTTCCCTTCCCGAAAGGAAACTTTGTTTCCTTTCGGGATAGGGAAACGAAATCTTGCGGATCCGAAAAGAAAGGCTCCCTAAGACTCTGGGAAAGGAGATATGAGCAAGTGAAATGCCCTTGAGAAAAAAAGCCAAAAATGGGAAATTGGGAAACGCAGTGAGCACCAGAAATCGGTCTGGGAGCAAAAGAATTGCAGTGGAAAGGAGCAAAACGTGCCAAAATTAAGCTGAGAAATGCTGCAAAATCAGGGAAAAAATCACGGGGGAAGAGAGGACACAGAGGGGGGAGAGGGATGTGACATGGCATGCAGAGGGAAACAAAAATTGGAAAAACCTCGGCCCAAGCCAAAGGCAGCAAAAGTGATGGCATGGCAGCAAGAGCAGGGCTATGCACCAAAGCTTGCCCCTTTGGTCCCCATTGAAATCGCAAGATTTCGTTTCCCTTCCCGAAAGGAAACTTTGTTTCCTTTCGGGAAGGGAAACGAAATCTTGCGGATCCGAAAAGAAAGGCTCCCTAAGACTCTGGAAAGGAGATATGAGCAAGTGAAATGCCCTTGAGAAAAAAAGCCAAAAATGGGAAATTGGGAAACGCAGTGAGCACCAGAAATCGGTCTGGGAGCAAAAGAATTGCAGTGGAAAGGAGCAAAACGTGCCAAAATTAAGCTGAGAAATGCTGCAAAATCAGGGAAAAAATCACGGGGGAAGAGAGGGACACAGAGGGGGAGAGGGATGTGACATGGCATGCAGAGGGAAACAAAAATTGGAAAAACCTCGGCCCAAGCCAAAGGCAGCAAAAGTGATGGCATGGCAGCAAGAGCAGGGCTATGCACCAAAGCTTGCCCCTTTGGTCCCCATTGAAATCGCAAGATTTCGTTTCCCTTCCCGAAAGGAAACTTTGTTTCCTTTCGGGAAGGGAAACGAAATCTTGCGGATCCGAAAAGAAAGGCTCCCCTAAGACTCTGGAAAGGAGATATGAGCAAGTGAAATGCCCTTGAGAAAAAAAGCCAAAAATGGGAAATTGGGAAACGCAGTGAGCACCAGAAATCGGTCTGGGAGCAAAAGAATTGCAGTGGAAAGGAGCAAAACGTGCCAAAATTAAGCTGAGAAATGCTGCAAAATCAGGGAAAAAATCACGGGGGAAGAGAGGACACAGAGGGGGAGAGGGATGTTACATGGCATGCAGAGGGAAACAAAAATTGGAAAAACCTCGGCCCAAGCCAAAGGCAGCAAAAGTGATGGCATGGCAGCAAGAGCAGGGCTATGCACCAAAGCTTGCCCCTTTGGTCCCCATTGAAATCGCAAGATTTCGTTTCCCTTCCCGAAAGGAAACTTTGTTTCCTTTCGGGAAGGGAAACGAAATCTTGCGGATCCGAAAAGAAAGGCTCCCTAAGACTCTGGAAAGGAGATATGAGCAAGTGAAATGCCCTTGAGAAAAAAAGCCAAAAATGGGAAATTGGGAAACGCAGCAGTGAGCACCAGAAATCGGTCTGGGAGCAAAAGAATTGCAGTGGGAAAGGAGCAAAACGTGCCAAAATTAAGCTGAGAAATGCTGCAAAATCAGGGAAAAAAATCACGGGGGAAGAGAGGACACAGAGGGGGAGAGGGATGTGACATGGCATGCAGAGGGAAACAAAAATTGGAAAAACCTCGGCCCAAGCCAAAGGCAGCAAAAGTGATGGCATGGCAGCAAGAGCAGGGCTATGCACCAAAGCTTGCCCCTTTGGTCCCCATTGAAATCGCAAGATTTCATTTCCCTTCCCGAAAGGAAACTTTGTTTCCTTTCGGGAAGGGAAACGAAATCTTGCGGATCCGAAAAGAAAGGCTCCCTAAGACTCTGGAAAGGAGATATGAGCAAGTGAAATGCCCCTTGAGAAAAAAAGCCAAAATGGGAAACTGGGAAACGCAGTGAGCACCAGAAATCGGTCTGGGAGCAAAAGAATTGCAGTGGGAAAGGAGCAAAACGTGCCAAAATTAAGCTGAGAAATGCTGCAAAATCAGGGAAAAAATCACGGGGGAAGAGAGGACACAGAGGGGGAGAGGGATGTGACATGGCATGCAGAGGGAAACAAAAATTGGAAAAACCTCGGCCCAAGCCAAAGGCAGCAAAAGTGATGGCATGGCAGCAAGAGCAGGGCTATGCACCAAAGCTTGCCCCTTTGGTCCCCATTGAAATCGCAAGATTTCGTTTCCCTTCCCGAAAGGAAACTTTGTTTCCTTTCGGGAAGGGAAACGAAATCTTGCGGATCCGAAAAGAAAGGCTCCCTAAGACTCTGGAAAGGAGATATGAGCAAGTGAAATGCCCTTGAGAAAAAAAGCCAAAAATGGGAAATTGGGAAACGCAGTGAGCACCAGAAATCGGTCTGGGAGCAAAAGAATTGCAGTGGAAAGGAGCAAAACGTGCCAAAATTAAGCTGAGAAATGCTGCAAAATCAGGGAAAAAATCACGGGGGAAGAGAGGACACAGAGGGGGAGAGGGATGTGACATGGCATGCAGAGGGAAACAAAAATTGGAAAAACCTCGGCCCAAGCCAAAGGCAGCAAAAGTGATGGCATGGCAGCAAGAGCAGGGCTATGCACCAAAGCTTGCCCCTTTGGTCCCCATTGAAATCGCAAGATTTCGTTTCCCTTCCCGAAAGGAAACTTTGTTTCCTTTCGGGAAGGGAAACGAAATCTTGCGGATCGAAAAGAAAGGCTCCCTAAGACTCTGGAAAGGAGATATGAGCAAGTGAAATGCCCTTGAGAAAAAAAGCCAAAAATGGGAAACTGGGAAACGCAGTGAGCACCAGAAATCGGTCTGGGAGCAAAAGAATTGCAGTGGAAAGGAGCAAAACATGCCAAAATTAAGCTGAGAAATGCTGCAAAATCAGGGAAAAAATCACGGGGGAAGAGAGGACACAGAGGGGGAGAGGGATGTGACATGGCATGCAGAGGGGAAACAAAAAATTGGAAAAACCTCGGCCCAAGCCAAAGGCAGCAAAAGTGATGGCATGGCAGCAAGAGCAGGGCTATGCACCAAAGCTTGCCCCTTTGTCCCCATTGAAATCGCAAGATTTCGTTTCCCTTCCCGAAGGAAACTTTGTTTCCTTTCGGGAAGGGAAACGAAATCTTGCGGATCCGAAAAGAAAGGCTCCCTAAGACTCTGGAAAGGAGATATGAGCAAGTGAAATGCCCTTGAGAAAAAAAGCCAAAAATGGAAACTGGGAAACGCAGTGAGCACCAGAAATCGGTCTGGGAGCAAAAGAATTGCAGTGGAAAGGAGCAAAACATGCCAAAATTAAGCTGAGAAAATGCTTGCAAAATCAGGGAAAAAATCACGGAGGAAGAGAGGACACAGAGGGGGAGAGGGATGTGACATGGCATGCAGAGGGAAACAAAAATTGGAAAAAACCTCGGCCCAAGCCAAAGGCAGCAAAAGTGATGGCATGGCAGCAAGAGCAGGGCTATGCACCAAAGCTTGCCCCTTTGGTCCCCATTGAAATCGCAAGATTTCGTTTCCCTTCCCGAAAGGAAACTTTGTTTCCTTTCGGGAAGGAAACGAAATCTTGCGGATCCGAAAAGAAAGGCTCCCTAAGACTCTGGAAAGGAGATATGAGCAAGTGAAATGCCCTTGAGAAAAAAAGCCAAAAATGGGAAATTGGGAAACCGCAGTGAGCACCAGAAATCGGTCTGGGAGCAAAAGAATTGCAGTGGAAAGGAGCAAAACGTGCCAAAATTAAGCTGAGAAATGCTGCAAAATCAGGGAAAAAATCACGGGGGAAGAGAGGACACAGAGGGGGAGAGGGATGTGACATGGCATGCAGAGGGAAACAAAAATTGGAAAAACCTTGGCCCAAGCCAAAGGCAGCAAAAGTGATGGCATGGCAGCAAGAGCAGGGGCTATGCACCAAAGCTTGCCCCTTTGGTCCCCATTGAAATCGCAAGATTTTCGTTTCCCTTCCCGAAAGGAACTTTGTTTCCTTTCGGGAAGGGAAACGAAATCTTGCGGATCCGAAAAGAAAGGCTCCCTAAGACTCTGGAAAGGAGATATGAGCAAGTGAAATGCCTTGAGAAAAAAAGCCAAAAATGGGAAACTGGGAAACGCAGTGAGCACCAGAAATCGGTCTGGGAGCAAAAGAATTGCAGTGGAAAGGAGCAAAACGTGCCAAAATTAAGCTGAGAAATGCTGCAAAATCAGGGAAAAAATCACGGGGGAAGAGAGGACACAGAGGGGGAGAGGGATGTGACATGGCATGCAGAGGGAAACAAAAATTGGAAAAAACCTCGGCCCAAGCCAAAGGCAGCAAAAGTGATGGCATGGCAGCAAGAGCAGGGCTATGCACCAAAGCTTGCCCCTTTGGTCCCCATTGAAATCGCAAGATTTTCGTTTCCCTTCCCGAAAGGAAACTTTGTTTCCTTTCGGGAAGGGAAACGAAATCTTGCGGATCCGAAAAGAAAGGCTCCCTAAGACTCTGGAAAGGAGATATGAGCAAGTGAAATGCCCTTGAGAAAAAAGCCAAAAATGGGAAACTGGGAAACGCAGTGAGCACCAGAAATCGGTCTGGGAGCAAAAGAATTGCAGTGGAAAGGAGCAAAACGTGCCAAAATTAAGCTGAGAAATGCTGCAAAATCAGGGAAAAATCACGGGGGGAAGAGAGGACACAGAGGGGGAGAGGGATGTGACATGGCATGCAGAGGGAAACAAAAATTGGAAAAACCTCGGCCCAAGCCAAAGGCAGCAAAAGTGATGGCATGGCAGCAAGAGCAGGGCTATGCACCAAAGCTTGCCCCTTTGGTCCCCATTGAAATCGCAAGATTTCGTTTCCCTTCCCGAAAGGAAACTTTGTTTCCTTTCGGGAAGGGAAACGAAATCTTGCGGATCCGAAAAGAAAGGCTCCCTAAGACTCTGGAAAGGAGATATGAGCAAGTGAAATGCCCTTGAGAAAAAAAGCCAAAAATGGGAAATTGGGAAACGCAGTGAGCACCAGAAATCGGTCCTGGGAGCAAAAGAATTGCAGTGGAAAGGAGCAAAACGTGCCAAAATTAAGCTGAGAAATGCTGCAAAATCAGGGAAAAAATCACGGGGGAAGAGAGGACACAGAGGGGGAGAGGGATGTGACATGGCATGCAGAGGGAAACAAAAATTGGAAAAACCTCGGCCCAAGCCAAAGGCAGCAAAAGTGATGGCATGGCAGCAAGAGCAGGGCTATGCACCAAAGCTTGCCCCTTTGGTCCCCATTGAAATCGCAAGATTTCGTTTCCCTTCCCGAAAGGAAACTTTGTTTCCTTTCGGAAGGGAAACGAAATCTTGCGGATCCGAAAAGAAAGGCTCCCTAAGACTCTGGAAAGGAGATATGAGCAAGTGAAATGCCCTTGAGAAAAAAAGCCAAAAATGGGAAATTGGGAAACGCAGTGAGCACAGAAATCGGTCTGGGAGCAAAAGAATTGCAGTGGAAAGGAGCAAAACGTGCCAAAATTAAGCTGAGAAATGCTGCAAAATCAGGGAAAAAATCACGGGGGAAGAGAGGACACAGAGGGGGAGAGGGATGTGACATGGCATGCAGAGGGAAACAAAATTGGAAAAACCTCGGCCCAAGCCAAAGGCTGCAAAAGTGATGGCATGGCAGCAAGAGCAGGGCTATGCACCAAAGCTTGCCCCTTTGGTCCCCATTGAAATCGCAAGATTTCGTTTCCCTTCCCGAAAGGAAACTTTGTTTCCTTTCGGGAAGGGAAACGAAATCTTGCGGATCCGAAAAGAAAGGCTCCCTAAGACTCTGGAAAGGAGATATGAGCAAGTGAAATGCCCTTGAGAAAAAAAGCCAAAAATGGGAAATTGGGGAAACGCAGTGAGCACCAGAAATCGGTCTGGGAGCAAAAGAATTGCAGTGGAAAGGAGCAAAACGTGCCAAAATTAAGCTGAGAAATGCTGCAAAATCAGGGAAAAAATCACGGGGGAAGAGAGGACACAGAGGGGGGAGAGGGATGTTACATGGCATGCAGAGGGAAACAAAAATTGGAAAAAACCTCGGCCCAAGCCAAAGGCAGCAAAAGTGATGGCATGGCAGCAAGAGCAGGGCTATGCACCAAAGCTTGCCCCTTTGGTCCCCATTGAAATCGCAAGATTTCGTTTCCCCTTCCCGAAAGGAAACTTTGTTTCCTTTCGGGAAGGGAAACGAAATCTTGCGGATCCGAAAAGAAAGGCTCCCTAAGACTCTGGAAAGGAGATATGAGCAAGTGAAATGCCCTTGAGAAAAAAAGCCAAAATGGGAAATTGGGAAACGCAGTGAGCACCAGAAATCGGTCTGGGAGCAAAGAATTGCAGTGGAAAGGAGCAAAACGTGCCAAAATTAAGCTGAGAAATGCTGCAAAATCAGGGAAAAAATCACGGGGGAAGAGAGGACACAGAGGGGGAGAGGGATGTGACATGGCATGCAGAGGGAAACAAAAATTGGAAAAACCTCGGCCCAAGCCAAAGGCAGCAAAAGTGATGGCATGGCAGCAAGAGCAGGGCTATGCACCAAAGCTTGCCCCTTTGGTCCCCATTGAAATCGCAAGATTTCATTTCCCTTCCCGAAAGGAAACTTTGTTTCCTTTCGGGAAGGGAAACGAAATCTTGCGGATCCGAAAAGAAAGGCTCCCTAAGACTCTGGAAAGGAGATATGAGCAAGTGAAATGCCCTTGAGAAAAAAAGCCAAAAATGGGAAACTGGGAAACGCAGTGAGCACCAGAAATCGGTCTGGGAGCAAAAGAATTGCAGTGGAAAGGAGCAAAACGTGCCAAAATTAAGCTGAGAAATGCTGCAAAATCAGGGAAAAAATCACGGGGGAAGAGAGGACACAGAGGGGGAGAGGGATGTGACATGGCATGCAGAGGGAAACAAAAATTGGAAAAACCTCGGCCCAAGCCAAAGGCAGCAAAAGTGATGGCATGGCAGCAAGAGCAGGGCTATGCACCAAAGCTTGCCCCTTTGGTCCCCATTGAAATCGCAAGATTTCGTTTCCCTTCCCGAAAGGAAACTTTGTTTCCTTTCGGGAAGGGAAACGAAATCTTGCGGATCCGAAAAGAAAGGCTCCCTAAGACTCTGGAAAGGAGATATGAGCAAGTGAAATGCCCTTGAGAAAAAAAGCCAAAAATGGGAAATTGGGAAACGCAGTGAGCACCAGAAATCGGTCTGGGAGCAAAAGAATTGCAGTGGAAAGGAGCAAAACGTGCCAAAATTAAGCTGAGAAATGCTGCAAAATCAGGGAAAAAATCACGGGGGAAGAGAGGACACAGAGGGGGAGAGGGATGTGACATGGCATGCAGAGGGAAACAAAAATTGGAAAAACCTCGGCCCAAGCCAAAGGCAGCAAAAGTGATGGCATGGCAGCAAGAGCAGGGCTATGCACCAAAGCTTGCCCCTTTGGTCCCCATTGAAATCGCAAGATTTCGTTTCCCTTCCCGAAAGGAAACTTTGTTTCCTTTCGGGAAGGGAAACGAAATCTTGCGGATCCGAAAAGAAAGGCTCCCTAAGACTCTGGAAAGGAGATATGACCAAGTGAAATGCCCTTGAGAAAAAAAGCCAAAAATGGGAAACTGGGAAACGCAGTGAGCACCAGAAATCGGTCTGGGAGCAAAAGAATTGCAGTGGAAAGGAGCAAAACGTGCCAAAATTAAGCTGAGAAATGCTGCAAAATCAGGGAAAAAATCACGGGGGAAGAGAGGACACAGAGGGGGAGAGGGATGTGACATGGCATGCAGAGGGAAACAAAAATTGGAAAAACCTCGGCCCAAGCCAAAGGCAGCAAAAGTGATGGCATGGCAGCAAGAGCAGGGCTATGCACCAAAGCTTGCCCCTTTGGTCCCCATTGAAATCGCAAGATTTCGTTTCCCTTCCCGAAAGGAAACTTTGTTTCCTTTCGGGAAGGGAAACGAAATCTTGCGGATCCGAAAAGAAAGGCTCCCTAAGACTCTGGAAAGGAGATATGAGCAAGTGAAATGCCCTTGAGAAAAAAAGCCAAAAATGGGAAATTGGGAAACGCAGTGAGCACCAGAAATCGGTCTGGGAGCAAAAGAATTGCAGTGGAAAGGAGCAAAACGTGCCAAAATTAAGCTGAGAAATGCTGCAAAATCAGGGAAAAAATCACGGGGGAAGAGAGGACACAGAGGGGGAGAGGGATGTGACATGGCATGCAGAGGGAAACAAAAATTGGAAAAACCTCGGCCCAAGCCAAAGGCAGCAAAAGTGATGGCATGGCAGCAAGAGCAGGGCTATGCACCAAAGCTTGCCCCTTTGGTCCCCATTGAAATCGCAAGATTTCGTTTCCCTTCCCGAAAGGAAACTTTGTTTCCTTTCGGGAAGGGAAACGAAATCTTGCGGATCCGAAAAGAAAGGCTCCCTAAGACTCTGGAAAGGAGATATGAGCAAGTGAAATGCCCTTGAGAAAAAAAGCCAAAAATGGGAAATTGGGAAACGCAGTGAGCACCAGAAATCGGTCTGGGAGCAAAAGAATTGCAGTGGAAAGGAGCAAAACGTGCCAAAATTAAGCTGAGAAATGCTGCAAAATCAGGGAAAAAATCACGGGGGAAGAGAGGACACAGAGGGGGAGAGGGATGTGACATGGCATGCAGAGGGAAACAAAAATTGGAAAAACCTCGGCCCAAGCCAAAGGCAGCAAAAGTGATGGCATGGCAGCAAGAGCAGGGCTATGCACCAAAGCTTGCCCCTTTGGTCCCCATTGAAATCGCAAGATTTCGTTTCCCTTCCCGAAAGGAAACTTTGTTTCCTTTCGGGAAGGGAAACGAAATCTTGCGGATCCGAAAAGAAAGGCTCCCTAAGACTCTGGAAAGGAGATATGAGCAAGTGAAATGCCCTTGAGAAAAAAAGCCAAAAATGGGAAATTGGGAAACGCAGTGAGCACCAGAAATCGGTCTGGGAGCAAAAGAATTGCAGTGGAAAGGAGCAAAACGTGCCAAAATTAAGCTGAGAAATGCTGCAAAATCAGGGAAAAAATCACGGGGGAAGAGAGGACACAGAGGGGGAGAGGGATGTGACATGGCATGCAGAGGGAAACAAAAATTGGAAAAACCTCGGCCCAAGCCAAAGGCAGCAAAAGTGATGGCATGGCAGCAAGAGCAGGGCTATGCACCAAAGCTTGCCCCTTTGGTCCCCATTGAAATCGCAAGATTTCGTTTCCCTTCCCGAAAGGAAACTTTGTTTCCTTTCGGGAAGGGAAACGAAATCTTGCGGATCCGAAAAGAAAGGCTCCCTAAGACTCTGGAAAGGAGATATGAGCAAGTGAAATGCCCTTGAGAAAAAAAGCCAAAAATGGGAAATTGGGAAACGCAGTGAGCACCAGAAATCGGTCTGGGAGCAAAAGAATTGCAGTGGAAAGGAGCAAAACGTGCCAAAATTAAGCTGAGAAATGCTGCAAAATCAGGGAAAAAATCACGGGGGAAGAGAGGACACAGAGGGGGAGAGGGATGTGACATGGCATGCAGAGGGAAACAAAAATTGGAAAAACCTCGGCCCAAGCCAAAGGCAGCAAAAGTGATGGCATGGCAGCAAGAGCAGGGCTATGCACCAAAGCTTGCCCCTTTGGTCCCCATTGAAATCGCAAGATTTCGTTTCCCTTCCCGAAAGGAAACTTTGTTTCCTTTCGGGAAGGGAAACGAAATCTTGCGGATCCGAAAAGAAAGGCTCCCTAAGACTCTGGAAAGGAGATATGAGCAAGTGAAATGCCCTTGAGAAAAAAAGCCAAAAATGGGAAATTGGGAAACGCAGTGAGCACCAGAAATCGGTCTGGGAGCAAAAGAATTGCAGTGGAAAGGAGCAAAACGTGCCAAAATTAAGCTGAGAAATGCTGCAAAATCAGGGAAAAAATCACGGGGGAAGAGAGGACACAGAGGGGGAGAGGGATGTGACATGGCATGCAGAGGGAAACAAAAATTGGAAAAACCTCGGCCCAAGCCAAAGGCAGCAAAAGTGATGGCATGGCAGCAAGAGCAGGGCTATGCACCAAAGCTTGCCCCTTTGGTCCCCATTGAAATCGCAAGATTTCGTTTCCCTTCCCGAAAGGAAACTTTGTTTCCTTTCGGGAAGGGAAACGAAATCTTGCGGATCCGAAAAGAAAGGCTCCCTAAGACTCTGGAAAGGAGATATGAGCAAGTGAAATGCCCTTGAGAAAAAAAGCCAAAAATGGGAAACTGGGAAACGCAGTGAGCACCAGAAATCGGTCTGGGAGCAAAAGAATTGCAGTGGAAAGGAGCAAAACGTGCCAAAATTAAGCTGAGAAATGCTGCAAAATCAGGGAAAAAATCACGGGGGGAAGAGAGGACACAGAGGGGGAGAGGGATGTGACATGGCATGCAGAGGGAAACAAAAATTGGAAAAACCTCGGCCCAAGCCAAAGGCAGCAAAAGTGATGGCATGGCAGCAAGAGCAGGGCTATGCACCAAAGCTTGCCCCTTTGGTCCCCATTGAAATCGCAAGATTTCGTTTCCCTTCCCGAAAGGAAACTTTGTTTCCTTTCGGGAAGGGAAACGAAATCTTGCGGATCCGAAAAGAAAGGCTCCCTAAGACTCTGGAAAGGAGATATGAGCAAGTGAAATGCCCTTGAGAAAAAAAGCCAAAAATGGGAAACTGGGAAACGCAGTGAGCACCAGAAATCGGTCTGGGAGCAAAAGAATTGCAGTGGAAAGGAGCAAAACGTGCCAAAATTAAGCTGAGAAATGCTGCAAAATCAGGGAAAAAATCACGGGGGAAGAGAGGACACAGAGGGGGAGAGGGATGTGACATGGCATGCAGAGGGAAACAAAAATTGGAAAAACCTCGGCCCAAGCCAAAGGCAGCAAAAGTGATGGCATGGCAGCAAGAGCAGGGCTATGCACCAAAGCTTGCCCCTTTGGTCCCCATTGAAATCGCAAGATTTCGTTTCCCTTCCCGAAAGGAAACTTTGTTTCCTTTCGGGAAGGGAAACGAAATCTTGCGGATCCGAAAAGAAAGGCTCCCTAAGACTCTGGAAAGGAGATATGACCAAGTGAAATGCCCTTGAGAAAAAAAGCCAAAAATGGGAAACTGGGAAACGCAGTGAGCACCAGAAATCGGTCTGGGAGCAAAAGAATTGCAGTGGAAAGGAGCAAAACATGCCAAAATTAAGCTGAGAAATGCTGCAAAATCAGGGAAAAAATCACGGAGGAAGAGAGGACACAGAGGGGGAGAGGGATGTGACATGGCATGCAGAGGGAAACAAAAATTGGAAAAACCTCGGCCCAAGCCAAAGGCAGCAAAAGTGATGGCATGGCAGCAAGAGCAGGGCTATGCACCAAAGCTTGCCCCTTTGGTCCCCATTGAAATCGCAAGATTTCGTTTCCCTTCCCGAAAGGAAACTTTGTTTCCTTTCGGGAAGGGAAACGAAATCTTGCGGATCCGAAAAGAAAGGCTCCCTAAGACTCTGGAAAGGAGATATGAGCAAGTGAAATGCCCCTTGAGAAAAAAAGCCAAAAATGGGAAATTGGGAAACGCAGTGAGCACCAGAAATCGGTCTGGGAGCAAAAGAATTGCAGTGGAAAGGAGCAAAACGTGCCAAAATTAAGCTGAGAAATGCTGCAAAATCAGGGAAAAAATCACGGGGGAAGAGAGGACACAGAGGGGGAGAGGGATGTGACATGGCATGCAGAGGGAAACAAAAATTGGAAAAACCTCGGCCCAAGCCAAAGGCAGCAAAAGTGATGGCATGGCAGCAAGAGCAGGGCTATGCACCAAAGCTTGCCCCTTTGGTCCCCATTGAAATCGCAAGATTTCGTTTCCCTTCCCGAAAGGAAACTTTGTTTCCTTTCGGGAAGGGAAACGAAATCTTGCGGATCCGAAAAGAAAGGCTCCCTAAGACTCTGGAAAGGAGATATGAGCAAGTGAAATGCCCTTGAGAAAAAAAGCCAAAAATGGGAAATTGGGAAACGCAGTGAGCACCAGAAATCGGTCTGGGAGCAAAAGAATTGCAGTGGAAAGGAGCAAAACGTGCCAAAATTAAGCTGAGAAATGCTGCAAAATCAGGGAAAAAATCACGGGGGAAGAGAGGACACAGAGGGGGAGAGGGATGTGACATGGCATGCAGAGGGAAACAAAAATTGGAAAAACCTCGGCCCAAGCCAAAGGCAGCAAAAGTGATGGCATGGCAGCAAGAGCAGGGCTATGCACCAAAGCTTGCCCCTTTGGTCCCCATTGAAATCGCAAGATTTCGTTTCCCTTCCCGAAAGGAAACTTTGTTTCCTTTCGGGAAGGGAAACGAAATCTTGCGGATCCGAAAAGAAAGGCTCCCTAAGACTCTGGAAAGGAGATATGAGCAAGTGAAATGCCCTTGAGAAAAAAAGCCAAAAATGGGAAATTGGGAAACGCAGTGAGCACCAGAAATCGGTCTGGGAGCAAAAGAATTGCAGTGGAAAGGAGCAAAACGTGCCAAAATTAAGCTGAGAAATGCTGCAAAATCAGGGAAAAAATCACGGGGGAAGAGAGGACACAGAGGGGGAGAGGGATGTGACATGGCATGCAGAGGGAAACAAAAATTGGAAAAACCTCGGCCCAAGCCAAAGGCAGCAAAAGTGATGGCATGGCAGCAAGAGCAGGGCTATGCACCAAAGCTTGCCCCTTTGGTCCCCATTGAAATCGCAAGATTTCGTTTCCCTTCCCGAAAGGAAACTTTGTTTCCTTTCGGGAAGGGAAACGAAATCTTGCGGATCCGAAAAGAAAGGCTCCCTAAGACTCTGGAAAGGAGATATGAGCAAGTGAAATGCCCTTGAGAAAAAAAGCCAAAAATGGGAAACTGGGAAACGCAGTGAGCACCAGAAATCGGTCTGGGAGCAAAAGAATTGCAGTGGAAAGGAGCAAAACGTGCCAAAATTAAGCTGAGAAATGCTGCAAAATCAGGGAAAAAATCACGGGGGAAGAGAGGACACAGAGGGGGAGAGGGATGTGACATGGCATGCAGAGGGAAACAAAAATTGGAAAAACCTCGGCCCAAGCCAAAGGCAGCAAAAGTGATGGCATGGCAGCAAGAGCAGGGCTATGCACCAAAGCTTGCCCCTTTGGTCCCCATTGAAATCGCAAGATTTCGTTTCCCTTCCCGAAAGGAAACTTTGTTTCCTTTCGGGAAGGGAAACGAAATCTTGCGGATCCGAAAAGAAAGGCTCCCTAAGACTCTGGAAAGGAGATATGAGCAAGTGAAATGCCCTTGAGAAAAAAAGCCAAAAATGGGAAACTGGGAAACGCAGTGAGCACCAGAAATCGGTCTGGGAGCAAAAGAATTGCAGTGGAAAGGAGCAAAACGTGCCAAAATTAAGCTGAGAAATGCTGCAAAATCAGGGAAAAAATCACGGGGGAAGAGAGGACACAGAGGGGGAGAGGGATGTGACATGGCATGCAGAGGGAAACAAAAATTGGAAAAACCTCGGCCCAAGCCAAAGGCAGCAAAAGTGATGGCATGGCAGCAAGAGCAGGGCTATGCACCAAAGCTTGCCCCTTTGGTCCCCATTGAAATCGCAAGATTTCGTTTCCCTTCCCGAAAGGAAACTTTGTTTCCTTTCGGGAAGGGAAACGAAATCTTGCGGATCCGAAAAGAAAGGCTCCCTAAGACTCTGGAAAGGAGATATGAGCAAGTGAAATGCCCTTGAGAAAAAAAGCCAAAAATGGGAAACTGGGAAACGCAGTGAGCACCAGAAATCGGTCTGGGAGCAAAAGAATTGCAGTGGAAAGGAGCAAAACATGCCAAAATTAAGCTGAGAAATGCTGCAAAATCAGGGAAAAAATCACGGAGGAAGAGAGGACACAGAGGGGGAGAGGGATGTGACATGGCATGCAGAGGGAAACAAAAATTGGAAAAACCTCGGCCCAAGCCAAAGGCAGCAAAAGTGATGGCATGGCAGCAAGAGCAGGGCTATGCACCAAAGCTTGCCCCTTTGGTCCCCATTGAAATCGCAAGATTTCGTTTCCCTTCCCGAAAGGAAACTTTGTTTCCTTTCGGGAAGGGAAACGAAATCTTGCGGATCCGAAAAGAAAGGCTCCCTAAGACTCTGGAAAGGAGATATGAGCAAGTGAAATGCCCTTGAGAAAAAAAGCCAAAAATGGGAAATTGGGAAACGCAGTGAGCACCAGAAATCGGTCTGGGAGCAAAAGAATTGCAGTGGAAAGGAGCAAAACGTGCCAAAATTAAGCTGAGAAATGCTGCAAAATCAGGGAAAAAATCACGGGGGAAGAGAGGACACAGAGGGGGAGAGGGATGTGACATGGCATGCAGAGGGAAACAAAAATTGGAAAAACCTCGGCCCAAGCCAAAGGCAGCAAAAGTGATGGCATGGCAGCAAGAGCAGGGCTATGCACCAAAGCTTGCCCCTTTGGTCCCCATTGAAATCGCAAGATTTCGTTTCCCTTCCCGAAAGGAAACTTTGTTTCCTTTCGGGAAGGGAAACGAAATCTTGCGGATCCGAAAAGAAAGGCTCCCTAAGACTCTGGAAAGGAGATATGAGCAAGTGAAATGCCCTTGAGAAAAAAAGCCAAAAATGGGAAATTGGGAAACGCAGTGAGCACCAGAAATCGGTCTGGGAGCAAAAGAATTGCAGTGGAAAGGAGCAAAACGTGCCAAAATTAAGCTGAGAAATGCTGCAAAATCAGGGAAAAAATCACGGGGGAAGAGAGGACACAGAGGGGGAGAGGGATGTGACATGGCATGCAGAGGGAAACAAAAATTGGAAAAACCTCGGCCCAAGCCAAAGGCAGCAAAAGTGATGGCATGGCAGCAAGAGCAGGGCTATGCACCAAAGCTTGCCCCTTTGGTCCCCATTGAAATCGCAAGATTTCGTTTCCCTTCCCGAAAGGAAACTTTGTTTCCTTTCGGGAAGGGAAACGAAATCTTGCGGATCCGAAAAGAAAGGCTCCCTAAGACTCTGGAAAGGAGATATGAGCAAGTGAAATGCCCTTGAGAAAAAAAGCCAAAAATGGGAAATTGGGAAACGCAGTGAGCACCAGAAATCGGTCTGGGAGCAAAAGAATTGCAGTGGAAAGGAGCAAAACGTGCCAAAATTAAGCTGAGAAATGCTGCAAAATCAGGGAAAAAATCACGGGGGAAGAGAGGACACAGAGGGGGAGAGGGATGTGACATGGCATGCAGAGGGAAACAAAAATTGGAAAAACCTCGGCCCAAGCCAAAGGCAGCAAAAGTGATGGCATGGCAGCAAGAGCAGGGCTATGCACCAAAGCTTGCCCCTTTGGTCCCCATTGAAATCGCAAGATTTCGTTTCCCTTCCCGAAAGGAAACTTTGTTTCCTTTCGGGAAGGGAAACGAAATCTTGCGGATCCGAAAAGAAAGGCTCCCTAAGACTCTGGAAAGGAGATATGACCAAGTGAAATGCCCTTGAGAAAAAAAGCCAAAAATGGGAAATTGGGAAACGCAGTGAGCACCAGAAATCGGTCTGGGAGCAAAAGAATTGCAGTGGAAAGGAGCAAAACGTGCCAAAATTAAGCTGAGAAATGCTGCAAAATCAGGGAAAAAATCACGGGGGAAGAGAGGACACAGAGGGGGAGAGGGATGTGACATGGCATGCAGAGGGAAACAAAAATTGGAAAAACCTCGGCCCAAGCCAAAGGCAGCAAAAGTGATGGCATGGCAGCAAGAGCAGGGCTATGCACCAAAGCTTGCCCCTTTGGTCCCCATTGAAATCGCAAGATTTCGTTTCCCTTCCCGAAAGGAAACTTTGTTTCCTTTCGGGAAGGGAAACGAAATCTTGCGGATCCGAAAAGAAAGGCTCCCTAAGACTCTGGAAAGGAGATATGAGCAAGTGAAATGCCCTTGAGAAAAAAAGCCAAAAATGGGAAATTGGGAAACGCAGTGAGCACCAGAAATCGGTCTGGGAGCAAAAGAATTGCAGTGGAAAGGAGCAAAACGTGCCAAAATTAAGCTGAGAAATGCTGCAAAATCAGGGAAAAAATCACGGGGGAAGAGAGGACACAGAGGGGGAGAGGGATGTGACATGGCATGCAGAGGGAAACAAAAATTGGAAAAACCTCGGCCCAAGCCAAAGGCAGCAAAAGTGATGGCATGGCAGCAAGAGCAGCGCTATGCACCAAAGCTTGCCCCTTTGGTTCCCATTGAAATCGCAAGATTTCGTTTCCCTTCCCGAAAGGAAACTTTGTTTCCTTTCGGGAAGGGAAACGAAATCTTGCGGATCCGAAAAGAAAGGCTCCCTAAGACTCTGGAAAGGAGATATGAGCAAGTGAAATGCCCTTGAGAAAAAAAGCCAAAAATGGGAAACTGGGAAACGCAGTGAGCACCAGAAATCGGTCTGGGAGCAAAAGAATTGCAGTGGAAAGGAGCAAAACGTGCCAAAATTAAGCTGAGAAATGCTGCAAAATCAGGGAAAAAATCACGGGGGAAGAGAGGACACAGAGGGGGAGAGGGATGTGACATGGCATGCAGAGGGAAACAAAAATTGGAAAAACCTCGGCCCAAGCCAAAGGCAGCAAAAGTGATGGCATGGCAGCAAGAGCAGGGCTATGCACCAAAGCTTGCCCCTTTGGTCCCCATTGAAATCGCAAGATTTCGTTTCCCTTCCCGAAAGGAAACTTTGTTTCCTTTCGGGAAGGGAAACGAAATCTTGCGGATCCGAAAAGAAAGGCTCCCTAAGACTCTGGAAAGGAGATATGAGCAAGTGAAATGCCCTTGAGAAAAAAAGCCAAAAATGGGAAATTGGGAAACGCAGTGAGCACCAGAAATCGGTCTGGGAGCAAAAGAATTGCAGTGGAAAGGAGCAAAACGTGCCAAAATTAAGCTGAGAAATGCTGCAAAATCAGGGAAAAAATCACGGGGGAAGAGAGGACACAGAGGGGGAGAGGGATGTGACATGGCATGCAGAGGGAAACAAAAATTGGAAAAACCTCGGCCCAAGCCAAAGGCAGCAAAAGTGATGGCATGGCAGCAAGAGCAGGGCTATGCACCAAAGCTTGCCCCTTTGGTTCCCATTGAAATCGCAAGATTTCGTTTCCCTTCCCGAAAGGAAACTTTGTTTCCTTTCGGGAAGGGAAACGAAATCTTGCGGATCCGAAAAGAAAGGCTCCCTAAGACTCTGGAAAGGAGATATGAGCAAGTGAAATGCCCTTGAGAAAAAAAGCCAAAAATGGGAAACTGGGAAACGCAGTGAGCACCAGAAATCGGTCTGGGAGCAAAAGAATTGCAGTGGAAAGGAGCAAAACGTGCCAAAATTAAGCTGAGAAATGCTGCAAAATCAGGGAAAAAATCACGGGGGAAGAGAGGACACAGAGGGGGAGAGGGATGTGACATGGCATGCAGAGGGAAACAAAAATTGGAAAAACCTCGGCCCAAGCCAAAGGCAGCAAAAGTGATGGCATGGCAGCAAGAGCAGGGCTATGCACCAAAGCTTGCCCCTTTGGTCCCCATTGAAATCGCAAGATTTCGTTTCCCTTCCCGAAAGGAAACTTTGTTTCCTTTCGGGAAGGGAAACGAAATCTTGCGGATCCGAAAAGAAAGGCTCCCTAAGACTCTGGAAAGGAGATATGACCAAGTGAAATGCCCTTGAGAAAAAAAGCCAAAAATGGGAAATTGGGAAACGCAGTGAGCACCAGAAATCGGTCTGGGAGCAAAAGAATTGCAGTGGAAAGGAGCAAAACGTGCCAAAATTAAGCTGAGAAATGCTGCAAAATCAGGGAAAAAATCACGGGGGAAGAGAGGACACAGAGGGGGAGAGGGATGTGACATGGCATGCAGAGGGAAACAAAAATTGGAAAAACCTCGGCCCAAGCCAAAGGCAGCAAAAGTGATGGCATGGCAGCAAGAGCAGGGCTATGCACCAAAGCTTGCCCCTTTGGTCCCCATTGAAATCGCAAGATTTCGTTTCCCTTCCCGAAAGGAAACTTTGTTTCCTTTCGGGAAGGGAAACGAAATCTTGCGGATCCGAAAAGAAAGGCTCCCTAAGACTCTGGAAAGGAGATATGAGCAAGTGAAATGCCCTTGAGAAAAAAAGCCAAAAATGGGAAATTGGGAAACGCAGTGAGCACCAGAAATCGGTCTGGGAGCAAAAGAATTGCAGTGGAAAGGAGCAAAACGTGCCAAAATTAAGCTGAGAAATGCTGCAAAATCAGGGAAAAAATCACGGGGGAAGAGAGGACACAGAGGGGGAGAGGGATGTGACATGGCATGCAGAGGGAAACAAAAATTGGAAAAACCTCGGCCCAAGCCAAAGGCAGCAAAAGTGATGGCATGGCAGCAAGAGCAGGGCTATGCACCAAAGCTTGCCCCTTTGGTCCCCATTGAAATCGCAAGATTTCGTTTCCCTTCCCGAAAGGAAACTTTGTTTCCTTTCGGGAAGGGAAACGAAATCTTGCGGATCCGAAAAGAAAGGCTCCCTAAGACTCTGGAAAGGAGATATGAGCAAGTGAAATGCCCTTGAGAAAAAAAGCCAAAAATGGGAAATTGGGAAACGCAGTGAGCACCAGAAATCGGTCTGGGAGCAAAAGAATTGCAGTGGAAAGGAGCAAAACGTGCCAAAATTAAGCTGAGAAATGCTGCAAAATCAGGGAAAAAATCACGGGGGAAGAGAGGACACAGAGGGGGAGAGGGATGTGACATGGCATGCAGAGGGAAACAAAAATTGGAAAAACCTCGGCCCAAGCCAAAGGCAGCAAAAGTGATGGCATGGCAGCAAGAGCAGGGCTATGCACCAAAGCTTGCCCCTTTGGTCCCCATTGAAATCGCAAGATTTCGTTTCCCTTCCCGAAAGGAAACTTTGTTTCCTTTCGGGAAGGGAAACGAAATCTTGCGGATCCGAAAAGAAAGGCTCCCTAAGACTCTGGAAAGGAGATATGAGCAAGTGAAATGCCCTTGAGAAAAAAAGCCAAAAATGGGAAATTGGGAAACGCAGTGAGCACCAGAAATCGGTCTGGGAGCAAAAGAATTGCAGTGGAAAGGAGCAAAACGTGCCAAAATTAAGCTGAGAAATGCTGCAAAATCAGGGAAAAAATCACGGGGGAAGAGAGGACACAGAGGGGGAGAGGGATGTGACATGGCATGCAGAGGGAAACAAAAATTGGAAAAACCTCGGCCCAAGCCAAAGGCAGCAAAAGTGATGGCATGGCAGCAAGAGCAGGGCTATGCACCAAAGCTTGCCCCTTTGGTTCCCATTGAAATCGCAAGATTTCGTTTCCCTTCCCGAAAGGAAACTTTGTTTCCTTTCGGGAAGGGAAACGAAATCTTGCGGATCCGAAAAGAAAGGCTCCCTAAGACTCTGGAAAGGAGATATGAGCAAGTGAAATGCCCTTGAGAAAAAAAGCCAAAAATGGGAAACTGGGAAACGCAGTGAGCACCAGAAATCGGTCTGGGAGCAAAAGAATTGCAGTGGAAAGGAGCAAAACGTGCCAAAATTAAGCTGAGAAATGCTGCAAAATCAGGGAAAAAATCACGGGGGAAGAGAGGACACAGAGGGGGAGAGGGATGTGACATGGCATGCAGAGGGAAACAAAAATTGGAAAAACCTCGGCCCAAGCCAAAGGCAGCAAAAGTGATGGCATGGCAGCAAGAGCAGGGCTATGCACCAAAGCTTGCCCCTTTGGTCCCCATTGAAATCGCAAGATTTCGTTTCCCTTCCCGAAAGGAAACAAAGTTTCCTTTCGGGAAGGGAAACGAAATCTTGCGGATCCGAAAAGAAAGGCTCCCTAAGACTCTGGAAAGGAGATATGAGCAAGTGAAATGCCCTTGAGAAAAAAAGCCAAAAATGGGAAATTGGGAAACGCAGTGAGCACCAGAAATCGGTCTGGGAGCAAAAGAATTGCAGTGGAAAGGAGCAAAACGTGCCAAAATTAAGCTGAGAAATGCTGCAAAATCAGGGAAAAAATCACGGGGGAAGAGAGGACACAGAGGGGGAGAGGGATGTGACATGGCATGCAGAGGGAAACAAAAATTGGAAAAACCTCGGCCCAAGCCAAAGGCAGCAAAAGTGATGGCATGGCAGCAAGAGCAGGGCTATGCACCAAAGCTTGCCCCTTTGGTCCCCATTGAAATCGCAAGATTTCGTTTCCCTTCCCGAAAGGAAACTTTGTTTCCTTTCGGGAAGGGAAACGAAATCTTGCGGATCCGAAAAGAAAGGCTCCCTAAGACTCTGGAAAGGAGATATGAGCAAGTGAAATGCCCTTGAGAAAAAAAGCCAAAAATGGGAAACTGGGAAACGCAGTGAGCACCAGAAATCGGTCTGGGAGCAAAAGAATTGCAGTGGAAAGGAGCAAAACGTGCCAAAATTAAGCTGAGAAATGCTGCAAAATCAGGGAAAAAATCACGGGGGAAGAGAGGACACAGAGGGGGAGAGGGATGTGACATGGCATGCAGAGGGAAACAAAAATTGGAAAAACCTCGGCCCAAGCCAAAGGCAGCAAAAGTGATGGCATGGCAGCAAGAGCAGGGCTATGCACCAAAGCTTGCCCCTTTGGTCCCCATTGAAATCGCAAGATTTCGTTTCCCTTCCCGAAAGGAAACTTTGTTTCCTTTCGGGAAGGGAAACGAAATCTTGCGGATCCGAAAAGAAAGGCTCCCTAAGACTCTGGAAAGGAGATATGAGCAAGTGAAATGCCCTTGAGAAAAAAAGCCAAAAATGGGAAACTGGGAAACGCAGTGAGCACCAGAAATCGGTCTGGGAGCAAAAGAATTGCAGTGGAAAGGAGCAAAACATGCCAAAATTAAGCTGAGAAATGCTGCAAAATCAGGGAAAAAATCACGGAGGAAGAGAGGACACAGAGGGGGAGAGGGATGTGACATGGCATGCAGAGGGAAACAAAAATTGGAAAAACCTCGGCCCAAGCCAAAGGCAGCAAAAGTGATGGCATGGCAGCAAGAGCAGGGCTATGCACCAAAGCTTGCCCCTTTGGTCCCCATTGAAATCGCAAGATTTCGTTTCCCTTCCCGAAAGGAAACTTTGTTTCCTTTCGGGAAGGGAAACGAAATCTTGCGGATCCGAAAAGAAAGGCTCCCTAAGACTCTGGAAAGGAGATATGAGCAAGTGAAATGCCCTTGAGAAAAAAAGCCAAAAATGGGAAATTGGGAAACGCAGTGAGCACCAGAAATCGGTCTGGGAGCAAAAGAATTGCAGTGGAAAGGAGCAAAACGTGCCAAAATTAAGCTGAGAAATGCTGCAAAATCAGGGAAAAAATCACGGGGGAAGAGAGGACACAGAGGGGGAGAGGGATGTGACATGGCATGCAGAGGGAAACAAAAATTGGAAAAACCTCGGCCCAAGCCAAAGGCAGCAAAAGTGATGGCATGGCAGCAAGAGCAGGGCTATGCACCAAAGCTTGCCCCTTTGGTCCCCATTGAAATCGCAAGATTTCGTTTCCCTTCCCGAAAGGAAACTTTGTTTCCTTTCGGGAAGGGAAACGAAATCTTGCGGATCCGAAAAGAAAGGCTCCCTAAGACTCTGGAAAGGAGATATGACCAAGTGAAATGCCCTTGAGAAAAAAAGCCAAAAATGGGAAATTGGGAAACGCAGTGAGCACCAGAAATCGGTCTGGGAGCAAAAGAATTGCAGTGGAAAGGAGCAAAACGTGCCAAAATTAAGCTGAGAAATGCTGCAAAATCAGGGAAAAAATCACGGGGGAAGAGAGGACACAGAGGGGGAGAGGGATGTGACATGGCATGCAGAGGGAAACAAAAATTGGAAAAACCTCGGCCCAAGCCAAAGGCAGCAAAAGTGATGGCATGGCAGCAAGAGCAGGGCTATGCACCAAAGCTTGCCCCTTTGGTCCCCATTGAAATCGCAAGATTTCGTTTCCCTTCCCGAAAGGAAACTTTGTTTCCTTTCGGGAAGGGAAACGAAATCTTGCGGATCCGAAAAGAAAGGCTCCCTAAGACTCTGGAAAGGAGATATGAGCAAGTGAAATGCCCTTGAGAAAAAAAGCCAAAAATGGGAAACTGGGAAACGCAGTGAGCACCAGAAATCGGTCTGGGAGCAAAAGAATTGCAGTGGAAAGGAGCAAAACGTGCCAAAATTAAGCTGAGAAATGCTGCAAAATCAGGGAAAAAATCACGGGGGAAGAGAGGACACAGAGGGGGAGAGGGATGTGACATGGCATGCAGAGGGAAACAAAAATTGGAAAAACCTCGGCCCAAGCCAAAGGCAGCAAAAGTGATGGCATGGCAGCAAGAGCAGGGCTATGCACCAAAGCTTGCCCCTTTGGTCCCCATTGAAATCGCAAGATTTCGTTTCCCTTCCCGAAAGGAAACTTTGTTTCCTTTCGGGAAGGGAAACGAAATCTTGCGGATCCGAAAAGAAAGGCTCCCTAAGACTCTGGAAAGGAGATATGAGCAAGTGAAATGCCCTTGAGAAAAAAAGCCAAAAATGGGAAATTGGGAAACGCAGGTGAGCACCAGAAATCGGTCTGGGAGCAAAAGAATTGCAGTGGAAAGGAGCAAAACGTGCCAAAATTAAGCTGAGAAATGCTGCAAAATCAGGGAAAAAATCACGGGGGAAGAGAGGACACAGAGGGGGAGAGGGATGTGACATGGCATGCAGAGGGAAACAAAAATTGGAAAAACCTCGGCCCAAGCCAAAGGCAGCAAAAGTGATGGCATGGCAGCAAGAGCAGGGCTATGCACCAAAGCTTGCCCCTTTGGTCCCCATTGAAATCGCAAGATTTCGTTTCCCTTCCCGAAAGGAAACTTTGTTTCCTTTCGGGAAGGGAAACGAAATCTTGCGGATCCGAAAAGAAAGGCTCCCTAAGACTCTGGAAAGGAGATATGAGCAAGTGAAATGCCCTTGAGAAAAAAAGCCAAAAATGGGAAATTGGGAAACGCAGTGAGCACCAGAAATCGGTCTGGGAGCAAAAGAATTGCAGTGGAAAGGAGCAAAACGTGCCAAAATTAAGCTGAGAAATGCTGCAAAATCAGGGAAAAAATCACGGGGGAAGAGAGGACACAGAGGGGGAGAGGGATGTGACATGGCATGCAGAGGGAAACAAAAATTGGAAAAACCTCGGCCCAAGCCAAAGGCAGCAAAAGTGATGGCATGGCAGCAAGAGCAGGGCTATGCACCAAAGCTTGCCCCTTTGGTCCCCATTGAAATCGCAAGATTTCGTTTCCCTTCCCGAAAGGAAACTTTGTTTCCTTTCGGGAAGGGAAACGAAATCTTGCGGATCCGAAAAGAAAGGCTCCCTAAGACTCTGGAAAGGAGATATGAGCAAGTGAAATGCCCTTGAGAAAAAAAGCCAAAAATGGGAAATTGGGAAACGCAGTGAGCACCAGAAATCGGTCTGGGAGCAAAAGAATTGCAGTGGAAAGGAGCAAAACGTGCCAAAATTAAGCTGAGAAATGCTGCAAAATCAGGGAAAAAATCACGGGGGAAGAGAGGACACAGAGGGGGAGAGGGATGTGACATGGCATGCAGAGGGAAACAAAAATTGGAAAAACCTCGGCCCAAGCCAAAGGCAGCAAAAGTGATGGCATGGCAGCAAGAGCAGGGCTATGCACCAAAGCTTGCCCCTTTGGTCCCCATTGAAATCGCAAGATTTCGTTTCCCTTCCCGAAAGGAAACTTTGTTTCCTTTCGGGAAGGGAAACGAAATCTTGCGGATCCGAAAAGAAAGGCTCCCTAAGACTCTGGAAAGGAGATATGAGCAAGTGAAATGCCCTTGAGAAAAAAAGCCAAAAATGGGAAACTGGGAAACGCAGTGAGCACCAGAAATCGGTCTGGGAGCAAAAGAATTGCAGTGGAAAGGAGCAAAACATGCCAAAATTAAGCTGAGAAATGCTGCAAAATCAGGGAAAAAATCACGGAGGAAGAGAGGACACAGAGGGGGAGAGGGATGTGACATGGCATGCAGAGGGAAACAAAAATTGGAAAAACCTCGGCCCAAGCCAAAGGCAGCAAAAGTGATGGCATGGCAGCAAGAGCAGGGCTATGCACCAAAGCTTGCCCCTTTGGTCCCCATTGAAATCGCAAGATTTCGTTTCCCTTCCCGAAAGGAAACTTTGTTTCCTTTCGGGAAGGGAAACGAAATCTTGCGGATCCGAAAAGAAAGGCTCCCTAAGACTCTGGAAAGGAGATATGAGCAAGTGAAATGCCCTTGAGAAAAAAAGCCAAAAATGGGAAATTGGGAAACGCAGTGAGCACCAGAAATCGGTCTGGGAGCAAAAGAATTGCAGTGGAAAGGAGCAAAACGTGCCAAAATTAAGCTGAGAAATGCTGCAAAATCAGGGAAAAAATCACGGAGGAAGAGAGGACACAGAGGGGGAGAGGGATGTGACATGGCATGCAGAGGGAAACAAAAATTGGAAAAACCTCGGCCCAAGCCAAAGGCAGCAAAAGTGATGGCATGGCAGCAAGAGCAGGGCTATGCACCAAAGCTTGCCCCTTTGGTCCCCATTGAAATCGCAAGATTTCGTTTCCCTTCCCGAAAGGAAACTTTGTTTCCTTTCGGGAAGGGAAACGAAATCTTGCGGATCCGAAAAGAAAGGCTCCCTAAGACTCTGGAAAGGAGATATGAGCAAGTGAAATGCCCTTGAGAAAAAAAGCCAAAAATGGGAAATTGGGAAACGCAGTGAGCACCAGAAATCGGTCTGGGAGCAAAAGAATTGCAGTGGAAAGGAGCAAAACGTGCCAAAATTAAGCTGAGAAATGCTGCAAAATCAGGGAAAAAATCACGGGGGAAGAGAGGACACAGAGGGGGAGAGGGATGTGACATGGCATGCAGAGGGAAACAAAAATTGGAAAAACCTCGGCCCAAGCCAAAGGCAGCAAAAGTGATGGCATGGCAGCAAGAGCAGGGCTATGCACCAAAGCTTGCCCCTTTGGTTCCCATTGAAATCGCAAGATTTCGTTTCCCTTCCCGAAAGGAAACTTTGTTTCCTTTCGGGAAGGGAAACGAAATCTTGCGGATCCGAAAAGAAAGGCTCCCTAAGACTCTGGAAAGGAGATATGAGCAAGTGAAATGCCCTTGAGAAAAAAAGCCAAAAATGGGAAACTGGGAAACGCAGTGAGCACCAGAAATCGGTCTGGGAGCAAAAGAATTGCAGTGGAAAGGAGCAAAACGTGCCAAAATTAAGCTGAGAAATGCTGCAAAATCAGGGAAAAAATCACGGGGGAAGAGAGGACACAGAGGGGGAGAGGGATGTGACATGGCATGCAGAGGGAAACAAAAATTGGAAAAACCTCGGCCCAAGCCAAAGGCAGCAAAAGTGATGGCATGGCAGCAAGAGCAGGGCTATGCACCAAAGCTTGCCCCTTTGGTTCCCATTGAAATCGCAAGATTTCGTTTCCCTTCCCGAAAGGAAACAAAGTTTCCTTTCGGGAAGGGAAACGAAATCTTGCGGATCCGAAAAGAAAGGCTCCCTAAGACTCTGGAAAGGAGATATGAGCAAGTGAAATGCCCTTGAGAAAAAAAGCCAAAAATGGGAAATTGGGAAACGCAGTGAGCACCAGAAATCGGTCTGGGAGCAAAAGAATTGCAGTGGAAAGGAGCAAAACGTGCCAAAATTAAGCTGAGAAATGCTGCAAAATCAGGGAAAAAATCACGGGGGAAGAGAGGACACAGAGGGGGAGAGGGATGTGACATGGCATGCAGAGGGAAACAAAAATTGGAAAAACCTCGGCCCAAGCCAAAGGCAGCAAAAGTGATGGCATGGCAGCAAGAGCAGGGCTATGCACCAAAGCTTGCCCCTTTGGTCCCCATTGAAATCGCAAGATTTCGTTTCCCTTCCCGAAAGGAAACTTTGTTTCCTTTCGGGAAGGGAAACGAAATCTTGCGGATCCGAAAAGAAAGGCTCCCTAAGACTCTGGAAAGGAGATATGAGCAAGTGAAATGCCCTTGAGAAAAAAAGCCAAAAATGGGAAACTGGGAAACGCAGTGAGCACCAGAAATCGGTCTGGGAGCAAAAGAATTGCAGTGGAAAGGAGCAAAACGTGCCAAAATTAAGCTGAGAAATGCTGCAAAATCAGGGAAAAAATCACGGGGGAAGAGAGGACACAGAGGGGGAGAGGGATGTGACATGGCATGCAGAGGGAAACAAAAATTGGAAAAACCTCGGCCCAAGCCAAAGGCAGCAAAAGTGATGGCATGGCAGCAAGAGCAGGGCTATGCACCAAAGCTTGCCCCTTTGGTCCCCATTGAAATCGCAAGATTTCGTTTCCCTTCCCGAAAGGAAACTTTGTTTCCTTTCGGGAAGGGAAACGAAATCTTGCGGATCCGAAAAGAAAGGCTCCCTAAGACTCTGGAAAGGAGATATGAGCAAGTGAAATGCCCTTGAGAAAAAAAGCCAAAAATGGGAAACTGGGAAACGCAGTGAGCACCAGAAATCGGTCTGGGAGCAAAAGAATTGCAGTGGAAAGGAGCAAAACATGCCAAAATTAAGCTGAGAAATGCTGCAAAATCAGGGAAAAAATCACGGAGGAAGAGAGGACACAGAGGGGGAGAGGGATGTGACATGGCATGCAGAGGGAAACAAAAATTGGAAAAACCTCGGCCCAAGCCAAAGGCAGCAAAAGTGATGGCATGGCAGCAAGAGCAGGGCTATGCACCAAAGCTTGCCCCTTTGGTCCCCATTGAAATCGCAAGATTTCGTTTCCCTTCCCGAAAGGAAACTTTGTTTCCTTTCGGGAAGGGAAACGAAATCTTGCGGATCCGAAAAGAAAGGCTCCCTAAGACTCTGGAAAGGAGATATGAGCAAGTGAAATGCCCTTGAGAAAAAAAGCCAAAAATGGGAAATTGGGAAACGCAGTGAGCACCAGAAATCGGTCTGGGAGCAAAAGAATTGCAGTGGAAAGGAGCAAAACGTGCCAAAATTAAGCTGAGAAATGCTGCAAAATCAGGGAAAAAATCACGGGGGAAGAGAGGACACAGAGGGGGAGAGGGATGTGACATGGCATGCAGAGGGAAACAAAAATTGGAAAAACCTCGGCCCAAGCCAAAGGCAGCAAAAGTGATGGCATGGCAGCAAGAGCAGGGCTATGCACCAAAGCTTGCCCCTTTGGTCCCCATTGAAATCGCAAGATTTCGTTTCCCTTCCCGAAAGGAAACTTTGTTTCCTTTCGGGAAGGGAAACGAAATCTTGCGGATCCGAAAAGAAAGGCTCCCTAAGACTCTGGAAAGGAGATATGACCAAGTGAAATGCCCTTGAGAAAAAAAGCCAAAAATGGGAAATTGGGAAACGCAGTGAGCACCAGAAATCGGTCTGGGAGCAAAAGAATTGCAGTGGAAAGGAGCAAAACGTGCCAAAATTAAGCTGAGAAATGCTGCAAAATCAGGGAAAAAATCACGGGGGAAGAGAGGACACAGAGGGGGAGAGGGATGTGACATGGCATGCAGAGGGAAACAAAAATTGGAAAAACCTCGGCCCAAGCCAAAGGCAGCAAAAGTGATGGCATGGCAGCAAGAGCAGGGCTATGCACCAAAGCTTGCCCCTTTGGTCCCCATTGAAATCGCAAGATTTCGTTTCCCTTCCCGAAAGGAAACTTTGTTTCCTTTCGGGAAGGGAAACGAAATCTTGCGGATCCGAAAAGAAAGGCTCCCTAAGACTCTGGAAAGGAGATATGAGCAAGTGAAATGCCCTTGAGAAAAAAAGCCAAAAATGGGAAACTGGGAAACGCAGTGAGCACCAGAAATCGGTCTGGGAGCAAAAGAATTGCAGTGGAAAGGAGCAAAACGTGCCAAAATTAAGCTGAGAAATGCTGCAAAATCAGGGAAAAAATCACGGGGGAAGAGAGGACACAGAGGGGGAGAGGGATGTGACATGGCATGCAGAGGGAAACAAAAATTGGAAAAACCTCGGCCCAAGCCAAAGGCAGCAAAAGTGATGGCATGGCAGCAAGAGCAGGGCTATGCACCAAAGCTTGCCCCTTTGGTCCCCATTGAAATCGCAAGATTTCGTTTCCCTTCCCGAAAGGAAACTTTGTTTCCTTTCGGGAAGGGAAACGAAATCTTGCGGATCCGAAAAGAAAGGCTCCCTAAGACTCTGGAAAGGAGATATGAGCAAGTGAAATGCCCTTGAGAAAAAAAGCCAAAAATGGGAAATTGGGAAACGCAGTGAGCACCAGAAATCGGTCTGGGAGCAAAAGAATTGCAGTGGAAAGGAGCAAAACGTGCCAAAATTAAGCTGAGAAATGCTGCAAAATCAGGGAAAAAATCACGGGGGAAGAGAGGACACAGAGGGGGAGAGGGATGTGACATGGCATGCAGAGGGAAACAAAAATTGGAAAACCTCGGCCCAAGCCAAAGGCAGCAAAAGTGATGGCATGGCAGCAAGAGCAGGGCTATGCACCAAAGCTTGCCCCTTTGGTCCCCATTGAAATCGCAAGATTTCGTTTCCCTTCCCGAAAGGAAACTTTGTTTCCTTTCGGGAAGGGAAACGAAATCTTGCGGATCCGAAAAGAAAGGCTCCCTAAGACTCTGGAAAGGAGATATGAGCAAGTGAAATGCCCTTGAGAAAAAAAGCCAAAAATGGGAAATTGGGAAACGCAGTGAGCACCAGAAATCGGTCTGGGAGCAAAAGAATTGCAGTGGAAAGGAGCAAAACGTGCCAAAATTAAGCTGAGAAATGCTGCAAAATCAGGGAAAAAATCACGGGGGAAGAGAGGACACAGAGGGGGAGAGGGATGTGACATGGCATGCAGAGGGAAACAAAAATTGGAAAAACCTCGGCCCAAGCCAAAGGCAGCAAAAGTGATGGCATGGCAGCAAGAGCAGGGCTATGCACCAAAGCTTGCCCCTTTGGTCCCCATTGAAATCGCAAGATTTC
>NW_027099584.1:0-29000 GCF_031753505.1 Anomalospiza imberbis | reverse complement strand
TCCATCATGTCATAATGGTCTCCTTGGTCTGAAAAAGCTCCAATGTGTCACAGTGGCCTCTTGGTTCCATGCGGTTCTGTCGTGTCACAATGGAGTCCTTGCTTTCTTCATATCAAAACGACTCCTTGACTGCATGTGGCCTTGCCTGTTTGTTCAATCATCTGCCATCATGTCACAATCATCTCCTGAGTTGGAAAAAACTCCACTGTGTCACAGTGGCTCCATGGTTCCATGATGTTCTCTTAGGCCGCAATGGAATCCTTGCTTTCGTCATGTCACAGTGCCTCCTTGGCTCCATGTGGCCTTACCTCTGAGTTCAATCATCTTCCATCACGTCACCATAATCTCCTTGGCTTGAAAAAGCTCTACAGTGTCACCAGGGCTCCTTCATTCCATGGGGCCTTACCTGTTGGTTCAATCATCTTCCATCATGTCACAATGGTCTCCTGGGTCTGAAAAAGTTCCACTGTGTCACAGCGGCCGGCCCCTTAGTTTCATGTGGTTCAGTTAGGCCACAATGGAATCCTTGCTTTCTTCATGTCACAATGCCTCCTCGTCTCCATGTGGCCTTACCTGTGAGTTCAATCATCTGCCATCATGTCATAATAGTCTCCTTGGATTGAAAAAGCTCTACAGAGTGTCACCATGGCTCCTCCGTTCCATGTGGCCTTACCTGTTGGTTTAATCTTCTTCCATCATGTCACAATGGTCTCCCTGGTCTGAAAAAGCTCCAATGTGTCACAGTGGCCTCTTGGTTCCGTGTGCCATGTGGTTCTGTTGTGTCACAATGGAATCCTTGCTTTCTTCGTGTCAAAACGACTCCCTGTCTGCATGTGGCCTTACCTGTTGGTTCAATCATCTTCCATCATGTCCCAATGGTCTCCTTGGTCTGAAAAACCTCCACTGTGCCCCAGTGGCTCCTTGGTTCCATGTGGTTCAGTTAGGCCACAGTGGAATCCTTGCTTTCTTCATGTCACAATGCCTCCTTGGCTCCATGTGGCCTTACCTGTGAGTTCAATCATCTGCCATCATGTCATAATAGTCTCCTTGGATTGAAAAAGCTCTACAGTGTCACCATGGCGCCATGATTCCATGTGGCCTTACCTGTTGGTTCAATCATCTTCCATCATGTCGCAATAACTCCTTAGTCTGAATAAGCTCCAATGTGTCACAGTGGCCACTTGGTTCCATGCGCCATGTGGTTCTGCTGTGTCACAACGAGTCTTTGCTTTCTTCATATCAAATCGACTCCTTGAATGTATGTGGCCTAACCTGTGGGTTCAATCATCTACCATCACGTCACAATGGTCTCCTTGGTTTCCAAAAGCTCCATTGTGTCACAGTGGCCCCTTGGTTCCATGCAGTTCTGTCACGTCACAATGGAATCCTTGTTTTCTTCTTGTCACAATGGCCCTTGGATCCATGTTGCCTTGCCTGTTGGTTTCAGCATCTTCCATCATGTCACAATGACTCCTTGGTCTCAAAAAGCTCCACTGTGTAACTTTGGCCCCTTGGTTCCATGCGCCATGCGGATCTCTCGTGTCACAATGGAATCCTTGCTTTCTTTGTGTGAGAACGGCTGCTTGGCTTCAAGTGGCCTTACCTGTGTGTTCAATCACTTCCATTGTGTCGCAATGGTCTCCTTGGTCTGAAAAAGCTCCAATGTGTCACAGTGGCTCCTTGGTTCCATGTGGTTCAGTTGGGCCACAGTGGAATCCTTGCTTTCTTCATGTCACAATGCCTCCTTGGCTCCATGTGGCCTTACCTCTGAGTTCAATCATCTTCCATCATGACACAATAATCTCCTGAGTTTGAGAAAGCTACAGAGTGTCACCATGATTCCTTGTGGCCTTACCTGTTGGTTCAATCATCTTCCACCATGTCACAATGGTCTCCTTGGTTTCCAAAAGCTCCATTGTGTCACAGTGGCCCCTTGGTTCCATGCAGTTCTGTCACGTCACAATGTTAACCGTGCTTTCTTCTTGTCACAATGGCCCTTGGCTCCATGTGGCCTTGCCTGTTGGTTTCAGCATCTTCCATCATGTCACAATGACTCCTTGGTCTCAAAAAGCTCCACTGTGTAACTGTGGCCCCTTGGTTCCATGCGCCATGCGGATCTCTCATGTCACAATGGAATCCTTGCTTTCTTTGTGTGAGAACGGCTGCTTGGCTTCAAGTGGCTTTACCTGTGTGTTCAATCACTTCCATTGTGTCGCAATGGTCTCCTTGGCCTTAAAAAGCTCCACTGTGTCACAGTGACTCCTTGGTTCGATGTGGTTCTGTTAGGCACCACTGGAATCCTTGCTTTCTCTGTGTCACAATGCCTCCTTGTCTCCATGTGGCCTTACGTCTGAGTTCAATCATCTGCCATCATGTCATAATAGTCTCCTTGGATTGCAAAGCTCTACAGTGTCACCATGGCTCCTCATTTTAATGTGGCCTTACCTGTGAGTTCAATCATCTTCCATCATGTCACAATCGTCTCCTGAGTTTGAAAAAACTCCCCTGTGTCACAGTGGCTCCTTGGTTCCATGTGGTTCAGTCAGGCCACAGTGGAATCCTTGCCTTCGTCATGTCACAATGCCTCCTTGGCTCCATGTGGCCTTACCTGTTGGTTTATTCTTCTTCCATCATGTCATAATGGTCTCCTAGGACTGAAAAAGCTCCAATGTGTCACAGTGGCCTCTTGGTTCCATGCGCCATGCGGTTCTGTCGTGTCACAATGGAGTCCTTGCTTTCTTCATATCAAAATGACTCCTTGACTGCATGTGGCCTTGCCTGTTTGTTCAATCATCTGCCATCATGTCACAATCATCTCCTGAGTTGGAAAAAACTCCACTGTGTCACAGTGGCTCCATGGTTCCATGATGTTCTCTTAGGCCGCAATGGAATCCTTGCTTTCGTCATGTCACAGTGCCTCCTTGGCTCCATGTGGCCTTACCTCTGAGTTCAATCATCTTCCATCACGTCACCATAATCTCCTTGGCTTGAAAAAGCTCTACAGTGTCACCAGGGCTCGTTCATTCCATGGGGCCTTACCTGTTGGTTCAATCATCTTCCAGCATGTCACAATGGTCTCCTTGGTCTGAAAAAGTTCCACTGTGTCACAGCAGCCGGCCCCTTGGTTTCAAGTGGTTCAGTTAGGCCACAATGGAATCCTCTCTTTCTTCATGTCACAATGCCTCCTTGTCTGCAAGTGGCCATACCTCTGAGTTCAATCATCTGCCATCATGTCATCATAGTCTCCTTGGATTGAAAAAGATCCATCATGAGTGTCACCATGGCTCCTCCGTTCCATGTGGCCTTACCTGTTGGTTTAATCGTCTTCCATCATGTCACAATGGTCTCCTTGGTCTGAAAAAGCTCCAATGTGTCACAGTGGCCTCTTGGTTCCATGCGCCATGCGGATCTGTTGTGTCACAATGGAATCCTTGCTTTCTTTGTGTAAGAACGGCTGCTTGGCTTCAAGTGGCCTTACCTGTGAGTTCAATCATCTTCCATCATGTCCCAACGGTCTCCTTGGACTGAAAAAGCTCCTCTGTGTCCCAGTGGTTCCTTGGTTCCATGTGGTTCTGTTAGGCCACAGTGGAATCCTTGCTTTCTTCATGTCAAAATGCCTCTTTGTCTCCATGTGGCCTTACCTCTGAGTTCAATCATCTGCCATCATGTCGCAATCGTCTCCTGAGTTTGAAAAAACTCCCCTGTGTCACAGTGGCTCCTTGGTTCCATGTGGTTCAGTCAGGCCACAGTGGAATCCTTGCCTTCGTCATGTCACAATGCCTCCTTGGCTCCATGTGGCCTTACCTGTTGGTTTATTCTACTTCCATCCTGTCATAATGGTCTCCTTGGTCTGAAAAAGCTCCAATGTGTCACAGTGGCCTCTTGGTTCCATGCGGTTCTGTCGTGTCACAATGGAGTCCTTGCTTTCTTCATATCAAAACGACTCCTTGACTGCATGTGGCCTTGCCTGTTTGTTCAATCATCTGCCATCATGTCACAATCATCTCCTGAGTTGGAAAAAACTCCACTGTGTCACAGTGGCTCCATGGTTCCATGATGTTCTCTTAGGCCGCAATGGAATCCTTGCTTTCGTCATGTCACAGTGCCTCCTTGGCTCCATGTGGCCTTACCTCTGAGTTCAATCATCTTCCATCACGTCACCATAATCTCCTTGGCTTGAAAAAGCTCTACAGTGTCACCAGGGCTCCTTCATTCCATGGGGCCTTACCTGTTGGTTCAATCATCTTCCATCATGTCACAATGGTCTCCTGGGTCTGAAAAAGTTCCACTGTGTCACAGCGGCCGGCCCCTTAGTTTCATGTGGTTCAGTTAGGCCACAATGGAATCCTTGCTTTCTTCATGTCACAATGCCTCCTCGTCTCCATGTGGCCTTACCTGTGAGTTCAATCATCTGCCATCATGTCATCATAGTCTCCTTGGATTGAAAAAGCTCTACAGAGTGTCACCATGGCTCCTCCGTTCCATGTGGCCTTACCTGTTGGTTTAATCTTCTTCCATCATGTCACAATGGTCTCCCTGGTCTGAAAAAGCTCCAATGTGTCACAGTGGCCTCTTGGTTCCGTGTGCCATGTGGTTCTGTTGTGTCACAATGGAATCCTTGCTTTCTTCGTGTCAAAACGACTCCCTGTCTGCATGTGGCCTTACCTGTTGGTTCAATCATCTTCCATCATGTCCCAATGGTCTCCTTGGTCTGAAAAACCTCCACTGTGTCCCAGTGGCTCCTTGGTTCCATGTGGTTCAGTTAGGCCACAGTGGAATCCTTGCTTTCTTCATGTCACAATGCCTCCTTGGCTCCATGTGGCCTTACCTGTGAGTTCAATCATCTGCCATCATGTCATAATAGTCTCCTTGGATTGAAAAAGCTCTACAGTGTCACCATGGCGCCATGATTCCATGTGGCCTTACCTGTTGGTTCAATCATCTTCCATCATGTCGCAATAACTCCTTAGTCTGAATAAGCTCCAATGTGTCACAGTGGCCACTTGGTTCCATGCGCCATGTGGTTCTGCTGTGTCACAACGAGTCTTTGCTTTCTTCATATCAAATCGACTCCTTGAATGTATGTGGCCTAACCTGTGGGTTCAATCATCTACCATCACGTCACAATGGTCTCCTTGGTTTCCAAAAGCTCCATTGTGTCACAGTGGCCCCTTGGTTCCATGCAGTTCTGTCACGTCACAATGGAATCCTTGTTTTCTTCTTGTCACAATGGCCCTTGGATCCATGTTGCCTTGCCTGTTGGTTTCAGCATCTTCCATCATGTCACAATGACTCCTTGGTCTCAAAAAGCTCCACTGTGTAACTTTGGCCCCTTGGTTCCATGCGCCATGCGGATCTCTCGTGTCACAATGGAATCCTTGCTTTCTTTGTGTGAGAACGGCTGCTTGGCTTCAAGTGGCCTTACCTGTGTGTTCAATCACTTCCATTGTGTCGCAATGGTCTCCTTGGTCTGAAAAAGCTCCAATGTGTCACAGTGGCTCCTTGGTTCCATGTGGTTCAGTTGGGCCACAGTGGAATCCTTGCTTTCTTCATGTCACAATGCCTCCTTGGCTCCATGTGGCCTTACCTCTGAGTTCAATCATCTTCCATCATGACACAATAATCTCCTGAGTTTGAGAAAGCTACAGAGTGTCACCATGATTCCTTGTGGCCTTACCTGTTGGTTCAATCATCTTCCACCATGTCACAATGGTCTCCTTGGTTTCCAAAAGCTCCATTGTGTCACAGTGGCCCCTTGGTTCCATGCAGTTCTGTCACGTCACAATGTTAACCGTGCTTTCTTCTTGTCACAATGGCCCTTGGCTCCATGTGGCCTTGCCTGTTGGTTTCAGCATCTTCCATCATGTCACAATGACTCCTTGGTCTCAAAAAGCTCCACTGTGTAACTGTGGCCCCTTGGTTCCATGCGCCATGCGGATCTCTCATGTCACAATGGAATCCTTGCTTTCTTTGTGTGAGAACGGCTGCTTGGCTTCAAGTGGCCTTACCTGTGTGTTCAATCACTTCCATTGTGTCGCAATGGTCTCCTTGGCCTTAAAAAGCTCCACTGTGTCACAGTGACTCCTTGGTTCGATGTGGTTCTGTTAGGCACCACTGGAATCCTTGCTTTCTCTGTGTCACAATGCCTCCTTGTCTCCATGTGGCCTTACGTCTGAGTTCAATCATCTGCCATCATGTCATAATAGTCTCCTTGGATTGCAAAGCTCTACAGTGTCACCATGGCTCCTCATTTTAATGTGGCCTTACCTGTGAGTTCAATCATCTTCCATCATGTCACAATCGTCTCCTGAGTTTGAAAAAACTCCCCTGTGTCACAGTGGCTCCTTGGTTCCATGTGGTTCAGTCAGGCCACAGTGGAATCCTTGCCTTCGTCATGTCACAATGCCTCCTTGGCTCCATGTGGCCTTACCTGTTGGTTTATTCTTCTTCCATCATGTCATAATGGTCTCCTAGGACTGAAAAAGCTCCAATGTGTCACAGTGGCCTCTTGGTTCCATGCGCCATGCGGTTCTGTCGTGTCACAATGGAGTCCTTGCTTTCTTCATATCAAAACGACTCCTTGACTGCATGTGGCCTTGCCTGTTTGTTCAATCATCTGCCATCATGTCACAATCATCTCCTGAGTTGGAAAAAACTCCACTGTGTCACAGTGGCTCCATGGTTCCATGATGTTCTCTTAGGCCGCAATGGAATCCTTGCTTTCGTCATGTCACAGTGCCTCCTTGGCTCCATGTGGCCTTACCTCTGAGTTCAATCATCTTCCATCACGTCACCATAATCTCCTTGGCTTGAAAAAGCTCTACAGTGTCACCAAGGCTCCTTCATTCCATGGGGCCTTACCTGTTGGTTCAATCATCTTCCATCATGTCACAATGGTCTCCTGGGTCTGAAAAAGTTCCACTGTGTCACAGCGGCCGGCCCCTTAGTTTCATGTGGTTCAGTTCGGCCACAATGGAATCCTTGCTTTCTTCATGTCACAATGCCTCCTCGTCTCCATGTGGCCTTACCTGTGAGTTCAATCATCTGCCATCATGTCATAATAGTCTCCTTGGATTGAAAAAGCTCTACAGAGTGTCACCATGGCTCCTCCGTTCCATGTGGCCTTACCTGTTGGTTTAATCTTCTTCCATCATGTCACAATGGTCTCCCTGGTCTGAAAAAGCTCCAATGTGTCACAGTGGCCTCTTGGTTCCGTGTGCCATGTGGTTCTGTCGTGTCACAATGGAATCCTTGCTTTCTTCGTGTCAAAACGACTCCCTGTCTGCATGTGGCCTTACCTGTTGGTTCAATCATCTTCCATCATGTCCCAATGGTCTCCTTGGTCTGAAAAACCTCCACTGTGTCCCAGTGGCTCCTTGGTTCCATGTGGTTCAGTTAGGCCACAGTGGAATCCTTGCTTTCTTCATGTCACAATGCCTCCTTGGCTCCATGTGGCCTTACCTGTGAGTTCAATCATCTGCCATCATGTCATAATAGTCTCCTTGGATTGAAAAAGCTCTACAGTGTCACCATGGCGCCATGATTCCATGTGGCCTTACCTGTTGGTTCAATCATCTTCCATCATGTCGCAATAACTCCTTAGTCTGAATAAGCTCCAATGTGTCACAGTGGCCACTTGGTTCCACGCGCCATGTGGTTCTGTTGTGTCACAACGAGTCCTTGCTTTCTTCATATCAAATCGACTCCTTGAATGTATGTGGCCTAACCTGTAGGTTCAATCATCTTCCATCACGTCACAATGGTCTCCTTGGTCTGAAAAAGCTCCAATGTGTCACAGTGGCTCCTTGGTTCCATGTGGTTCAGTTGGGCCACAGTGGAATCCTTGCTTTCTTCATGTCACAATGCCTCCTTGGCTCCATGTGGCCTTACCTCTGAGTTCAATCATCTTCCATCATGACACAATAATCTCCTGAGTTTGAGAAAGCTACAGAGTGTCACCATGGCGCCATGATTCCTTGTGGCCTTACCTGTTGGTTCAATCATCTTCCACCATGTCACAATGGTCTCCTTGGTTTCCAAAAGCTCCATTGTGTCACAGTGGCCCCTTGGTTCCATGCAGTTCTGTCACGTCACAATGTTAACCGTGCTTTCTTCTTGTCACAATGGCCCTTGGCTCCATGTGGCCTTGCCTGTTGGTTTCAGCATCTTCCATCATGTCACAATGACTCCTTGGTCTCAAAAAGCTCCACTGTGTAACTGTGGCCCCTTGGTTCCATGCGCCATGCGGATCTCTCGTGTCACAATGGAATCCTTGCTTTCTTTGTGTGAGAACGGCTGCTTGGCTTCAAGTGGCCTTACCTGTGTGTTCAATCACTTCCATTGTGTCGCAATGGTCTCCTTGGCCTTAAAAAGCTCCACTGTGTCACAGTGACTCCTTGGTTCGATGTGGTTCTGTTAGGCACCACTGGAATCCTTGCTTTCTCTGTGTCACAATGCCTCCTTGTCTCCATGTGGCCTTACGTCTGAGTTCAATCATCTGCCATCATGTCATAATAGTCTCCTTGGATTGCAAAGCTCTACAGTGTCACCATGGCTCCTCATTTTAATGTGGCCTTACCTGTGAGTTCAATCATCTTCCATCATGTCACAATGGTCTCCTGAGTTTGAAAAAACTCCCCTGTGTCAGAGTGGCTCCTTGGTTCCATGTGGTTCAGTCAGGCCAGAGTGGAATCCTTGCCTTCGTCATGTCACAATGCCTCCTTGGCTCCATGTGGCCTTACCTGTTGGTTTATTCTTCTTCCATCATGTCATAATGGTCTCCTAGGACTGAAAAAGCTCCAATGTGTCACAGTGGCCTCTTGGTTCCATGCGCCATGCGGTTCTGTCGTGTCACAATGGAGTCCTTGCTTTCTTCATATCAAAACGACTCCTTGACTGCATGTGGCCTTGCCTGTTTGTTCAATCATCTGCCATCATGTCACAATCATCTCCTGAGTTGGAAAAAACTCCACTGTGTCACAGTGGCTCCATGGTTCCATGATGTTCTCTTAGGCCGCAATGGAATCCTTGCTTTCGTCATGTCACAGTGCCTCCTTGGCTCCATGTGGCCTTCCCTCTGAGTTCAATCATCTTCCATCACGTCACCATAATCTCCTTGGCTTGAAAAAGCTCTACAGTGTCACCAGGGCTCCTTCATTCCATGGGGCCTTACCTGTTGGTTCAATCATCTTCCATCATGTCACAATGGTCTCCCTGGTCTGAAAAAGTTCCACTGTGTCACAGCAGCCGGCCCCTTGGTTTAAAGTGGTTCACTTAGGCCACAATGGAATCCTCGCTTTCTTCATGTCACAATGCCTCCTTGTCTGCATGTGGCCATACCTGTGAGTTCAATCATCTGACATCATGTCATAATAGTCTCCTTGGATTGAAAAAGCTCCATCATGAGTGTCACCATGGCGCCATGATTCCATGTGGCCTTACCTGTTGGTTTAATCTTCTTCCATCATGTCACAATGGTCTCCTTGGTCTGAAAAAGCTCCAATGCGTCTCAGTGGCCCCTTGGTTCCATGCGCCATGCGGTTCTGTTATGTCACAATGGAATCCTTGCTTTCTTCGTGTCAAATCGACTCCTTGAATGCATATGGCCTTACCTGTGAGTTCAATCATCTTCCATCATGTCCCAACGGTCTCCTTGGACTGAAAAAGCTCCTCTGTGTCCCAGTGGCTCCTTGGTTCCATGTGGTTCTGTTAGGCCACAGTGGAATCCTTGCTTTCTTTATGTCACAATGCCTCCTTGGCTCCATGTGGCCTTACCTCTGAGTTCAATCATCTGACATCATGTCATAATAGTCTCCTTGGATTGAAAAAGCTCTACAGTGTCACCATGGCGCCATGATTCCATGTGGCCTTACCTGTTGGTTCAATCATCTTCCATCATGTCGCAATAACTCCTTAGTCTGAATAAGCTCCAATGTGTCACAGTGGCAACTTGGTTCCATGCGCCATGTGGTTCTGTTGTGTCACAACGAGTCTTAGCTTTCTTCATATCAAATCGACTCCTTGAATGTATGTGGCCTAACCTGTCGGTTCAATCATCTTCCATCACGTCACAATGGTCTCCTTGGTTTCCAAAAGCTCCATTGTGTCACAGTGGCCCCTTGGTTCCATGCAGTTCTGTCACGTCACAATGTTAACCGTGCTTTCTTCTTGTCACAATGGCCCTTGGCTCCATGTGGCCTTGCCTGTTGGTTTCAGCATCTTCCATCATGTCACAATGACTCCTTGGTCTCAAAAAGCTCCACTGTGTAACTGTGGCCCCTTGGTTCCATGCGCCATGCGGATCTCTCGTGTCACAATGGAATCCTTGCTTTCTTTGTGTGAGAACGGCTGCTTGGCTTCAAGTGGCCTTACCTGTGTGTTCAATCACTTCCATTGTGTCGCAATGGTCTCCTTGGCCTTAAAAAGCTCCACTGTGTCACAGTGACTCCTTGGTTCGATGTGGTTCTATTAGGCACCACTGGAATCCTTGCTTTCTTCATGTCACAATGCCTCCTTGGCTCCATGTGGCCTTACCTCTGAGTTCAATCATCTGCCATCATGTCATAATAGTCTCCTTGGATTGCAAAGCTCTACAGTGTCACCATGGCTCCTCATTTTAATGTGGCCTTACCTGTGAGTTCAATCATCTTCCATCATGTCACAATCGTCTCCTGAGTTTGAAAAAACTCCCCTGTGTCACAGTGGCTCCTTGGTTCCATGTGGTTCAGTCAGGCCACAGTGGAATCCTTGCCTTCGTCATGTCACAATGCCTCCTTGGCTCCATGTGGCCTTACCTGTTGGTTTATTCTACTTCCATCATGTCATAATGGTCTCCTAGGACTGAAAAAGCTCCAATGTGTCACAGTGGCCTCTTGGTTCCATGCACTTCTGTCGTGTCACAATGGAGTCCTTGCTTTCTTCATATCAAAACGACTCCTTGACTGCATGTGGCCTTGCCTGTTTGTTCAATCATCTGCCATCATGTCACAATCATCTCCTGAGTTGGAAAAAACTCCACTGTGTCACAGTGGCTCCATGGTTCCATGATGTTCTCTTAGGCCGCAATGGAATCCTTGCTTTCGTCATGTCACAGTGCCTCCTTGGCTCCATGTGGCCTTACCTCTGAGTTCAATCATCTTCCATCACGTCACCATAATCTCCTTGGCTTGAAAAAGCTCTACAGTGTCACCAGGGCTCCTTCATTCCATGGGGCCTTACCTGTTGGTTCAATCATCTTCCATCATGTCACAATGGTCTCCTGGGTCTGAAAAAGTTCCACTGTGTCACAGCGGCCGGCCCCTTAGTTTCATGTGGTTCAGTTAGGCCACAATGGAATCCTTGCTTTCTTCATGTCACAATGCCTCCTCGTCTCCATGTGGCCTTACCTGTGAGTTCAATCATCTGCCATCATGTCATAATAGTCTCCTTGGATTGAGAAAGCTCTACAGAGTGTCACCATGGCTCCTCCGTTCCATGTGGCCTTACCTGTTGGTTTAATCTTCTTCCATCATGTCACAATGGTCTCCCTGGTCTGAAAAAGCTCCAATGTGTCACAGTGGCCTCTTGGTTCCGTGTGCCATGTGGTTCTGTCGTGTCACAATGGAATCCTTGCTTTCTTCGTGTCAAAACGACTCCCTGTCTGCATCTGGCCTTAACTGTTGGTTCAATCATCTTCCATCATGTCACAATGGTCTCCTTGGTCTGAAAAACCTCCACTGTGTCCCAGTGGCTCCTTGGTTCCATGTGGTTCAGTTAGGCCACAATGGAATCCTTGCTTTCTTCATGTCACAATGCCTCCTTGGCTCCATGTGGCCTTACCTGTGAGTTCAATCATCTGCCATCATGTCATAATAGTCTCCTTGGATTGAAAAAGCTCTACAGTGTCACCATGGCGCCATGATTCCATGTGGCCTTACCTGTTGGTTTAATCTTCTTCCATCATGTCCCAACGGTCTCCTTGGACTGAAAAAGCTCCTCTGTGTTCCAGTGGCTCCTTGGTTCCACGTGGTTCTGTTAGGCCACAGTGGAATCCTTGCTTTCTTCATGTCACAATGCCTCCTTGGCTCCATGTGGCCTTACTTCTGAGTTCAATCATCTGACATCATGTCATAATAGTCTCCTTGGATTGAAAAAGCTCTACAGTGTCACCATGGCGCCATGATTCCATGTGGCCTTACCTGTTGGTTCAATCATCTTCCATCATGTCGCAATAACTCCTTAGTCTGAATAAGCTCCAATGTGTCACAGTGGCAACTTGGTTCCATGCGCCATGTGGTTCTGTTGTGTCACAACGAGTCTTTGCTTTCTTCATATCAAATCGACTCCTTGAATGTATGTGGCCTAACCTGTCGGTTCAATCATCTTCCATCACGTCACAATGGTCTCCTTGGTTTCCAAAAGCTCCATTGTGTCACAGTGGCCCCTTGGTTCCATGCAGTTCTGTCACGTCACAATGTTAACCGTGCTTTCTTCTTGTCACAATGGCCCTTGGCTCCATGTGGCCTTGCCTGTTGGTTTCAGCATCTTCCATCATGTCACAATGACTCCTTGGTCTCAAAAAGCTCCACTGTGTAACTGTGGCCCCTTGGTTCCATGCGCCATGCGGATCTCTCGTGTCACAATGGAATCCTTGCTTTCTTTGTGTGAGAACGGCTGCTTGGCTTCAAGTGGCCTTACCTGTGTGTTCAATCACTTCCATTGTGTCGCAATGGTCTCCTTGGCCTTAAAAAGCTCCACTGTGTCACAGTGACTCCTTGGTTCGATGTGGTTCTATTAGGCACCACTGGAATCCTTGCTTTCTTCATGTCACAATGCCTCCTTGTCTCCATGTGGCCTTACCTCTGAGTTCAATCATCTGCCATCATGTCATAATAGTCTCCTTGGATTGCAAAGCTCTACAGTGTCACCATGGCTCCTCATTTTAATGTGGCCTTACCTGTGAGTTCAATCATCTTCCATCATGTCACAATCGTCTCCTGAGTTTGAAAAAACTCCCCTGTGTCACAGTGGCTCCTTGGTTCCATGTGGTTCAGTCAGGCCACAGTGGAATCCTTGCCTTCGTCATGTCACAATGCCTCCTTGGCTCCATGTGGCCTTACCTGTTGGTTTATTCTTCTTCCATCATGTCATAATGGTCTCCTAGGACTGAAAAAGCTCCAATGTGTCACAGTGGCCTCTTGGTTCCATGCGCCATGCGGTTCTGTCGTGTCACAATGGAGTCCTTGCTTTCTTCATATCAAAACGACTCCTTGACTGCATGTGGCCTTGCCTGTTTGTTCAATCATCTTCCATCATGTCACAATCATCTCCTGAGTTGGAAAAAACTCCACTGTGTCACAGTGGCTCCATGGTTCCATGATGTTCTCTTAGGCCGCAATGGAATCCTTGCTTTCGTCATGTCACAGTGCCTCCTTGGCTCCATGTGGCCTTACCTCTGAGTTCAATCATCTTCCATCACGTCACCATAATCTCCTTGGCTTGAAAAAGCTCTACAGTGTCACCAGGGCTCCTTCATTCCATGGGGCCTTACCTGTTGGTTCAATCATCTTCCATCATGTCACAATGGTCTCCTTGGTCTGAAAAAGTTCCACTCTGTCACAGCAGCCGGCCCCTTGGTTTCAAGTGGTTCAGTTAGGCCACAATGGAATCCTCTCTTTCTTCATGTCACAATGCCTCCTTGTCTGCATCTGGCCATACCTCTGAGTTCAATCATCTGCCATCATGTCATCATAGTCTCCTTGGATTGAAAAAGCTCCATCATGAGTGTCACCATGGCTCCTCCGTTCCATGTGGCCTTACCTGTTGGTTTAATCGTCTTCCATCATGTCACAATGGTCTCCTTGGTCTGAAAAAGCTCCAATGTGCCAGAGTGGCCTCTTGGTTCCATGCGCCATGCGGATCTGTTGTTTCACAATGGAATCCTTGCTTTCTTCGTGTCAAATCGACTCCTTGAATGCATATGGCCTTACCTGTGAGTTCAATCATCTTCCATCATGTCCCAACGGTCTCCTTGGACTGAAAAAGCTCCTCTGTGTCCCAGTGGCTCCTTGGTTCCATGTGGTTCTGTTAGGCCACAGTGGAATTCTTGCTTTCTTCATGTCAAAATGCCTCTTTGTCTCCATGTGGCCTTACTTGTGAGTTCAATCATCTTCCATCATGTCACAATCGTCTCCTGAGTTTGAAAAAACTCCCCTGTGTCACAATGCCTCCTTGGCACCATGTGGCCTTACCTGTTGGTTTATTCTTCTCCCATCATGTCATAATGATCTCCTTGGTCTGAAAAAGCTCCAATGTGTCACAGTGGCCTCTTGGTTCCATGCGCCATGCGGTTCTGTCGTGTCACAATGGAGTCCTTGCTTTCTTCATATCAAAACGACTCCTTGACTGCATGTGGCCTTGCCTGTTTGTTCAATCATCTTCCATCATGACACAATAATCTCCTGAGTTTGAGAAAGCTACAGAGTGTCACCATGATTCCTTGTGGCCTTACCTGTTGGTTCAATCATCTTCCACCATGTCACAATGGTCTCCTTGGTTTCCAAAAGCTCCATTGTGTCACAGTGGCCCCTTGGTTCCATGCAGTTCTGTCACGTCACAATGTTAACCGTGCTTTCTTCTTGTCACAATGGCCCTTGGCTCCATGTGGCCTTGCCTGTTTGTTTCAGGATCTTCCATCATGTCACAATGACTCCTTGGTCTCAAAAAGCTCCACTGTGTAACTGTGGCCCCTTGGTTCCATGCGCCATGCCAGATCTCTCGTGTCACAATGGAATCCTTGCTTTCTTTGTGTGAGAACGGCTGCTTGGCTTCAAGTGGCCTTACCTGTGTGTTCAATCACTTCCATTGTGTCGCAATGGTCTCCTTGGCCTTAAAAAGCTCCACTGTGTCACAGTGACTCCTTGGTTCCATGTGGTTCAGTTAGGCACCACTGGAATCCTTGCTTTCTTCATGTCACAATGCCTCCTTGTCTCCATGTGGCCTTACCTCTGAGTTCAATCATCTGCCATCATGTCATAATAGTCTCCTTGGATTGCAAAGCTCTACAGTGTCGCCATGGCTCCTCATTTTAATGTGGCCTTACCTGTGAGTTCAATCATCTTCCATCATGTCACAATCGTCTCCTGAGTTTGAAAAAACTCCCCTGTGTCAGAGTGGCTCCTTGGTTCCATGTGGTTCAGTCAGGCCACAGTGGAATCCTTGCCTTCGTCATGTCACAATGCCTCCTTGGCTCCATGTGGCCTTACCTGTTGGTTTATTCTTCTTCCATCATGTCATAATGGTCTCCTAGGACTGAAAAAGCTCCAATGTGTCACAGTGGCCTCTTGGTTCCATGCACTTCTGTCGTGTCACAATGGAGTCCTTGCTTTCTTCATATCAAAACGACTCCTTGACTGCATGTGGCCTTGCCTGTTTGTTCAATCATCTGCCATCATGTCACAATCATCTCCTGAGTTGGAAAAAACTCCACTGTGTCACAGTGGCTCCATGGTTCCATGATGTTCTCTTAGGCCGCAATGGAATCCTTGCTTTCGTCATGTCACAGTGCCTCCTTGGCTCCCTGTGGCCTTACCTCTGAGTTCAATCATCTTCCATCACGTCACCATAATCTCCTTGGCTTGAAAAAGCTCTACAGTGTCACCAGGGCTCCTTCATTCCATGGGGCCTTACCTGTTGGTTCAATCATCTTCCATCATGTCACAATGGTCTCCTTGGTCTGAAAAAGTTCCACTGTGTCACAGTGGCCTCTTGGTTCCATGCGCCATGCGGATCTGTTGTGTCACAATGGAATCCTTGCTTTCTTCGTGTCAAACCGACTCCTTGAATGAATGTGGCCTTACCTGTGAGTTCAATCATCTTCCATCATGTCACAATGGTCTCCTTGGTCTGAAAAACCTCCACTGTGTCCCAGTGGCTCCTTGGTTCCATGTGGTTCTGTTAGGCCACAATGGAATCCTTGCTTTCTTCATGTCACAATGCCTCCTTGGCTCCATGTGGCCTTACCTGTGAGTTCAATCATCTGCCATCATGTCATAATAGTCTCCTTGGATTGAAAAAGCTCTACAGTGTCACCATGGCGCCATGATTCCATGTGGCCTTACCTGTTGGTTCAATCATCTTCCATTATGTCGCAATAACTCCTTAGTCTGAATAAGCTCCAATGTGTCACAGTGGCCACTTGGTTCCACGCGCCATGTGGTTCTGCTGTGTCACAACGAGTCCTTGCTTTCTTCATATCAAATCGACTCCTTGAATGTATGTGGCCTAACCTGTAGGTTCAATCATCTTCCATCACGTCACAATGGTCTCCTTGGTCTGAAAAAGCTCCAATGTGTCACAGTGGCTCCTTGGTTCCATGTGGTTCAGTTGGGCCACAGTGGAATCCTTGCTTTCTTCATGTCACAATGCCTCCTTGGCTCCATGTGGCCTTACCTCTGAGTTCAATCATCTTCCATCATGACACAATAATCTCCTGAGTTTGAGAAAGCTACAGAGTGTCACCATGATTCCTTGTGGCCTTACCTGTTGGTTCAATCATCTTCCACCATGTCACAATGGTCTCCTTGGTTTCCAAAAGCTCCATTGTGTCACAGTGGCCCCTTGGTTCCATGCAGTTCTGTCACGTCACAATGTTAACCGTGCTTTCTTCTTGTCACAATGGCCCTTGGCTCCATGTGGCCTTGCCTGTTGGTTTCAGCTTCGTCCATCATGTCACAATGACTCCTTGGTCTCAAAAAGCTCCACTGTGTAACTGTGGCCCCTTGGTTCCATGCGCCATGCGGATCTCTCGTGTCACAATGGAATCCTTGCTTTCTTTGTGTGAGAACGGCTGCTTGGCTTCAAGTGGCCTTACCTGTGTGTTCAATCACTTCCATTGTGTCGCAATGGTCTCCTTGGCCTTAAAAAGCTCCACTGTGTCACAGTGACTCCTTGGTTCCATGTGGTTCAGTTAGGCACCTCTGGAATCCTTGCTTTCTTCATGTCACAATGCCTCCTTGTCTCCATGTGGCCTTACCTCTGAGTTCAATCATCTGCCATCATGTCATAATAGTCTCCTTGGATTGCAAAGCTCTACAGTGTCACCATGGCTCCTCATTTTAATGTGGCCTTACCTGTGAGTTCAATCATCTTCCATCATGTCACAATGGTCTCCTGAGTTTGAAAAAACTCCCCTGTGTCAGAGTGGCTCCTTGGTTCCATGTGGTTCAGTCAGGCCAGAGTGGAATCCTTGCCTTCGTCATGTCACAATGCCTCCTTGGCTCCATGTGGCCTTACCTGTTGGTTTATTCTTCTTCCATCATGTCATAATGGTCTCCTAGGACTGAAAAAGCTCCAATGTGTCACAGTGGCCTCTTGGTTCCATGCGCCATGCGGTTCTGTCGTGTCACAATGGAGTCCTTGCTTTCTTCATATCAAAACGACTCCTTGACTGCATGTGGCCTTGCCTGTTTGTTCAATCATCTGCCATCATGTCACAATCATCTCCTGAGTTGGAAAAAACTCCACTGTGTCACAGTGGCTCCATGGTTCCATGATGTTCTCTTAGGCCGCAATGGAATCCTTGCTTTCGTCATGTCACAGTGCCTCCTTGGCTCCATGTGGCCTTCCCTCTGAGTTCAATCATCTTCCATCACGTCACCATAATCTCCTTGGCTTGAAAAAGCTCTACAGTGTCACCAGGGCTCCTTCATTCCATGGGGCCTTACCTGTTGGTTCAATCATCTTCCATCATGTCACAATGGTCTCCTTGGTCTGAAAAACCTCCACTGTGTCACAGCAGCCGGCCCCTTGGTTTCAAGTGGTTCACTTAGGCCACAATGGAATCCTCGCTTTCTTCATGTCACAATGCCTCCTTGGCTCCATGTGGCCTTACCTGTGAGTTCAATCATCTGCCATCATGTCATCATAGTCTCCTTGGATTGAAAAAGCTCCATCATGAGTGTCACCATGGCTCCTCCGTTCCATGTGGCCTTACCTGTTGGTTTAATCTTCTTCCATCATGTCACAATGGTCTCCTTGGTCTGAAAAAGCTCCAATGTGTCTCAGTGGCCCCTTGGTTCCATGCGCCATGCGGTTCTGTTATGTCACAATGGAATCCTTGCTTTCTTCGTGTCAAATCGACTCCTTGAATGCATATGGCCTTACCTGTGAGTTCAATCATCTTCCATCATGTCCCAACGGTCTCCTTGGACTGAAAAAGCTCCTCTGTGTCCCAGTGGCTCCTTGGTTCCATGTGGTTCTGTTAGGCCACAGTGGAATCCTTGCTTTCTTCATGTCACAATGCCTCCTTGGCTCCATGTGGCCTTACCTGTGAGTTCAATCATCTGACATCATGTCATAATAGTCTCCTTGGATTGAAAAAGCTCTACAGTGTCACCATGGCGCCATGATTCCATGTGGCCTTACCTGTTGGTTCAATCATCTTCCATTATGTCGCAATAACTCCTTAGTCTGAATAAGCTCCAATGTGTCACAGTGGCCACTTGGTTCCACGCGCCATGTGGTTCTGCTGTGTCACAACGAGTCCTTGCTTTCTTCATATCAAATCGACTCCTTGAATGTATGTGGCCTAACCTGTAGGTTCAATCATCTTCCATCACGTCACAATGGTCTCCTTGGTCTGAAAAAGCTCCAATGTGTCACAGTGGCTCCTTGGTTCCATGTGGTTCAGTTGGGCCACAGTGGAATCCTTGCTTTCTTCATGTCACAATGCCTCCTTGGCTCCATGTGGCCTTACCTCTGAGTTCAATCATCTTCCATCATGACACAATAATCTCCTGAGTTTGAGAAAGCTACAGAGTGTCACCATGATTCCTTGTGGCCTTACCTGTTGGTTCAATCATCTTCCACCATGTCACAATGGTCTCCTTGGTTTCCAAAAGCTCCATTGTGTCACAGTGGCCCCTTGGTTCCATGCAGTTCTGTCACGTCACAATGTTAACCGTGCTTTCTTCTTGTCACAATGGCCCTTGGCTCCATGTGGCCTTGCCTGTTGGTTTCAGCTTCGTCCATCATGTCACAATGACTCCTTGGTCTCAAAAAGCTCCACTGTGTAACTGTGGCCCCTTGGTTCCATGCGCCATGCGGATCTCTCGTGTCACAATGGAATCCTTGCTTTCTTTGTGTGAGAACGGCTGCTTGGCTTCAAGTGGCCTTACCTGTGTGTTCAATCACTTCCATTGTGTCGCAATGGTCTCCTTGGCCTTAAAAAGCTCCACTGTGTCACAGTGACTCCTTGGTTCCATGTGGTTCAGTTAGGCACCTCTGGAATCCTTGCTTTCTTCATGTCACAATGCCTCCTTGTCTCCATGTGGCCTTACCTCTGAGTTCAATCATCTGCCATCATGTCATAATAGTCTCCTTGGATTGCAAAGCTCTACAGTGTCACCATGGCTCCTCATTTTAATGTGGCCTTACCTGTGAGTTCAATCATCTTCCATCATGTCACAATGGTCTCCTGAGTTTGAAAAAACTCCCCTGTGTCAGAGTGGCTCCTTGGTTCCATGTGGTTCAGTCAGGCCAGAGTGGAATCCTTGCCTTCGTCATGTCACAATGCCTCCTTGGCTCCATGTGGCCTTACCTGTTGGTTTATTCTTCTTCCATCATGTCATAATGGTCTCCTAGGACTGAAAAAGCTCCAATGTGTCACAGTGGCCTCTTGGTTCCATGCGCCATGCGGTTCTGTCGTGTCACAATGGAGTCCTTGCTTTCTTCATATCAAAATGACTCCTTGACTGCATGTGGCCTTGCCTGTTTGTTCAATCATCTGCCATCATGTCACAATCATCTCCTGAGTTGGAAAAAACTCCACTGTGTCACAGTGGCTCCATGGTTCCATGATGTTCTCTTAGGCCGCAATGGAATCCTTGCTTTCGTCATGTCACAGTGCCTCCTTGGCTCCATGTGGCCTTCCCTCTGAGTTCAATCATCTTCCATCACGTCACCATAATCTCCTTGGCTTGAAAAAGCTCTACAGTGTCACCAGGGCTCCTTCATTCCATGGGGCCTTACCTGTTGGTTCAATCATCTTCCATCATGTCACAATGGTCTCCTTGGTCTGAAAAACCTCCACTGTGTCACAGCAGCCGGCCCCTTGGTTTCAAGTGGTTCACTTAGGCCACAATGGAATCCTCGCTTTCTTCATGTCACAATGCCTCCTTGGCTCCATGTGGCCTTACCTGTGAGTTCAATCATCTGCCATCATGTCATCATAGTCTCCTTGGATTGAAAAAGCTCCATCATGAGTGTCACCATGGCTCCTCCGTTCCATGTGGCCTTACCTGTTGGTTTAATCTTCTTCCATCATGTCACAATGGTCTCCTTGGTCTGAAAAAGCTCCAATGTGTCTCAGTGGCCCCTTGGTTCCATGCGCCATGCGGTTCTGTTATGTCACAATGGAATCCTTGCTTTCTTCGTGTCAAATCGACTCCTTGAATGCATATGGCCTTACCTGTGAGTTCAATCATCTTCCATCATGTCCCAACGGTCTCCTTGGACTGAAAAAGCTCCTCTGTGTCCCAGTGGCTCCTTGGTTCCATGTGGTTCTGTTAGGCCACAGTGGAATCCTTGCTTTCTTCATGTCACAATGCCTCCTTGGCTCCATGTGGCCTTACCTCTGAGTTCAATCATCTGACATCATGTCATAATAGTCTCCTTGGATTGAAAAAGCTCTACAGTGTCACCATGGCGCCATGATTCCATGTGGCCTTACCTGTTGGTTCAATCATCTTCCATCATGTCGCAATAACTCCTTAGTCTGAATAAGCTCCAATGCGTCACAGTGGAAACTTGGTTCCATGCGCCATGTGGTTCTGTTGTGTCACAACGAGTCTTAGCTTTCTTCATATCAAATCGACTCCTTGAATGTATGTGGCCTAACCTGTCGGTTCAATCATCTTCCATCACGTCACAATGGTCTCCTTGGTTTCCAAAAGCTCCATTGTGTCACAGTGGCCCCTTGGTTCCATGCAGTTCTGTCACGTCACAATGTTAACCGTGCTTTCTTCTTGTCACAATGGCCCTTGGCTCCATGTGGCCTTGCCTGTTGGTTTCAGCATCTTCCATCATGTCACAATGACTCCTTGGTCTCAAAAAGCTCCACTGTGTAACTGTGGCCCCTTGGTTCCATGCGCCATGCGGATCTCTCGTGTCACAATGGAATCCTTGCTTTCTTTGTGTGAGAACGGCTGCTTGGCTTCAAGTGGCCTTACCTGTGTGTTCAATCACTTCCATTGTGTCGCAATGGTCTCCTTGGCCTTAAAAAGCTCCACTGTGTCACAGTGACTCCTTGGTTCGATGTGGTTCTATTAGGCACCACTGGAATCCTTGCTTTCTTCATGTCACAATGCCTCCTTGTCTCCATGTGGCCTTACCTCTGAGTTCAATCATCTGCCATCATGTCATAATAGTCTCCTTGGATTGCAAAGCTCTACAGTGTCACCATGGCTCCTCATTTTAATGTGGCCTTACCTGTGAGTTCAATCATCTTCCATCATGTCACAATCGTCTCCTGAGTTTGAAAAAACTCCCCTGTGTCACAGTGGCTCCTTGGTTCCATGTGGTTCAGTCAGGCCACAGTGGAATCCTTGCCTTCGTCATGTCACAATGCCTCCTTGGCTCCATGTGGCCTTACCTGTTGGTTTATTCTACTTCCATCATGTCATAATGGTCTCCTAGGACTGAAAAAGCTCCAATGTGTCACAGTGGCCTCTTGGTTCCATGCACTTCTGTCGTGTCACAATGGAGTCCTTGCTTTCTTCATATCAAAACGACTCCTTGACTGCATGTGGCCTTGCCTGTTTGTTCAATCATCTGCCATCATGTCACAATCATCTCCTGAGTTGGAAAAAACTCCACTGTGTCACAGTGGCTCCATGGTTCCATGATGTTCTCTTAGGCCGCAATGGAATCCTTGCTTTCGTCATGTCACAGTGCCTCCTTGGCTCCATGTGGCCTTACCTCTGAGTTCAATCATCTTCCATCATGTCACCATAATCTCCTTGGCTTGAAAAAGCTCTACAGTGTCACCAGGGCTCCTTCATTCCATGGGGCCTTACCTGTTGGTTCAATCATCTTCCATCATGTCACAATGGTCTCCTGGGTCTGAAAAAGTTCCACTGTGTCACAGCGGCCGGCCCCTTAGTTTCATGTGGTTCAGTTCGGCCACAATGGAATCCTTGCTTTCTTCATGTCACAATGCCTCCTCGTCTCCATGTGGCCTTACCTGTGAGTTCAATCATCTGCCATCATGTCATAATAGTCTCCTTGGATTGAAAAAGCTCTACAGAGTGTCACCATGGCTCCTCCGTTCCATGTGGCCTTACCTGTTGGTTTAATCTTCTTCCATCATGTCACAATGGTCTCCCTGGTCTGAAAAAGCTCCAATGTGTCACAGTGGCCTCTTGGTTCCGTGTGCCATGTGGTTCTGTTGTGTCACAATGGAATCCTTGCTTTCTTCGTGTCAAAACGACTCCCTGTCTGCATGTGGCCTTACCTGTTGGTTCAATCATCTTCCATCATGTCCCAATTGTCTCCTTGGTCTGAAAAACCTCCACTGTGTCCCAGTGGCTCCTTGGTTCCATGTGGTTCTGTTAGGCCACAATGGAATCCTTGCTTTCTTCATGTCACAATGCCTCCTTGGCTCCATGTGGCCTTACCTGTGAGTTCAATCATCTGCCATCATGTCATAATAGTCTCCTTGGATTGAAAAAGCTCTACAGTGTCACCATGGCGCCATGATTCCATGTGGCCTTACCTGTTGGTTCAATCATCTTCCATCATGTCGCAATAACTCCTTAGTCTGAATAAGCTCCAATGTGTCACAGTGGCCACTTGGTTCCACGCGACATGTGGTTCTGCTGTGTCACAACGAGTCCTTGCTTTCTTCATATCAAATCAACTCCTTGAATGTATGTGGCCTAACCTGTAGGTTCAATCATCTTCCATCACGTCACAATGGTCTCCTTGGTCTGAAAAAGCTCCAATGTGTCACAGTGGCTCCTTGGTTCCATGTGGTTCAGTTGGGCCACAGTGGAATCCTTGCTTTCTTCATGTCACAATGCCTCCTTGTCTCCATGTGGCCTTACCTCTGAGTTCAATCATCTTCCATCATGACACAATAATCTCCTGAGTTTGAGAAAGCTACAGAGTGTCACCATGATTCCTTGTGGCCTTACCTGTGAGTTCAATCATCTTCCACCATGTCACAATGGTCTCCTTGGTTTCCAAAAGCTCCATTGTGTCACAGTGGCCCCTTGGTTCCATGCAGTTCTGTCACGTCACAATGTTAACCGTGCTTTCTTCCTGTCACAATGGCCCTTGGCTCCATGTGGCCTTGCCTGTTGGTTTCAGCATCTTCCATCATGTCACAATGACTCCTTGGTCTCAAAAAGCTCCACTGTGTAACTGTGGCCCCTTGGTTCCATGCGCCATGCGGATCTCTCGTGTCACAATGGAATCCTTGCTTTCTTTGTGTGAGAACGGCTGCTTGGCTTCAAGTGGCCTTACCTGTGTGTTCAATCACTTCCATTGTGTCGCAATGGTCTCCTTGGCCTTAAAAAGCTCCACTGTGTCACAGTGACTCCTTGGTTCGATGTGGTTCTGTTAGGCACCACTGGAATCCTTGCTTTCTCTGTGTCACAATGCCTCCTTGTCTCCATGTGGCCTTACCTCTGAGTTCAATCATCTGCCATCATGTCATAATAGTCTCCTTGGATTGCAAAGCTCTACAGTGTCACCATGGCTCCTCATTTTAATGTGGCCTTACCTGTGAGTTCAATCATCTTCCATCATGTCACAATCGTCTCCTGAGTTTGAAAAAACTCCCCTGTGTCACAGTGGCTCCTTGGTTCCATGTGGTTCAGTCAGGCCACAGTGGAATCCTTGCCTTCGTCATGTCACAATGCCTCCTTGGCTCCATGTGGCCTTACCTGTTGGTTTATTCTTCTCCCATCATGTCATAATGGTCTCCTAGGACTGAAAAAGCTCCAATGTGTCACAGTGGCCTCTTGGTTCCATGCACTTCTGTCGTGTCACAATGGAGTCCTTGCTTTCTTCATATCAAAACGACTCCTTGACTGCATGTGGCCTTGCCTGTTTGTTCAATCATCTGCCATCATGTCACAATCATCTCCTGAGTTGGAAAAAACTCCACTGTGTCACAGTGGCTCCATGGTTCCATGATGTTCTCTTAGGCCGCAATGGAATCCTTGCTTTCGTCATGTCACAGTGCCTCCTTGGCTCCATGTGGCCTTACCTCTGAGTTCAATCATCTTCCATCACGTCACCATAATCTCCTTGGCTTGAAAAAGCTCTACAGTGTCACCAGGGCTCCTTCATTCCATGGGGCCTTACCTGTTGGTTCAATCATCTTCCATCATGTCACAATGGTCTCCTTGGTCTGAAAAAGTTCCACTCTGTCACAGCAGCCGGCCCCTTGGTTTCAAGTGGTTCAGTTAGGCCACAATGGAATCCTCTCTTTCTTCATGTCACAATGCCTCCTTGTCTGCATCTGGCCATACCTCTGAGTTCAATCATCTGCCATCATGTCATCATAGTCTCCTTGGATTGAAAAAGCTCCATCATGAGTGTCACCATGGCTCCTCCGTTCCATGTGGCCTTACCTGTTGGTTTAATCGTCTTCCATCATGTCACAATGGTCTCCTTGGTCTGAAAAAGCTCCAATGTGCCAGAGTGGCCTCTTGGTTCCATGCGCCATGCGGATCTGTTGTTTCACAATGGAATCCTTGCTTTCTTCGTGTCAAATCGACTCCTTGAATGCATATGGCCTTACCTGTGAGTTCAATCATCTTCCATCATGTCCCAACGGTCTCCTTGGACTGAAAAAGCTCCTCTGTGTCCCAGTGGCTCCTTGGTTCCATGTGGTTCTGTTAGGCCACAGTGGAATCCTTGCTTTCTTCATGTCAAAATGCCTCTTTGTCTCCATGTGGCCTTACTTGTGAGTTCAATCATCTTCCATCATGTCACAATCGTCTCCTGAGTTTGAAAAAACTCCCCTGTGTCACAATGCCTCCTTGGCTCCATGTGGCCTTACCTGTTGGTTTATTCTTCTCCCATCATGTCATAATGGTCTCCTAGGACTGAAAAAGCTCCAATGTGTCACAGTGGCCTCTTGGTTCCATGCGCCATGCGGTTCTGTCGTGTCACAATGGAGTCCTTGCTTTCTTCATATCAAAACGACTCCTTGACTGCATGTGGCCTTGCCTGTTTGTTCAATCATCTGCCATCATGTCACAATCATCTCCTGAGTTGGAAAAAACTCCACTGTGTCACAGTGGCTCCATGGTTCCATGATGTTCTCTTAGGCCGCAATGGAATCCTTGCTTTCGTCATGTCACAGTGCCTCCTTGGCTCCATGTGGCCTTACCTCTGAGTTCAATCATCTTCCATCACGTCACCATAATCTCCTTGGCTTGAAAAAGCTCTACAGTGTCACCAGGGCTCCTTCATTCCATGGGGCCTTACCTGTTGGTTCAATCATCTTCCATCATGTCACAATGGTCTCCTTGGTCTGAAAAAGTTCCACTGTGTCACAGCAGCCGGCCCCTTGGTTTCAAGTGGTTCAGTTAGGCCACAATGGAATCCTCTCTTTCTTCATGTCACAATGCCTCCTTGTCTGCATGTGGCCATACCTGTGAGTTCAATCATCTGCCATCATGTCATCATAGTCTCCTTGGATTGAAAAAGCTCCATCATGAGTGTCACCATGGCTCCTCCGTTCCATGTGGCCTTACCTGTTGGTTTAACCGTCTTCCATCATGTCACAATGGTCTCCTTGGTCTGAAAAAGCTCCAATGTGTCACAGTGGACTCTTGGTTCCATGCGCCATGCGGATCTGTTGTGTCACAATGGAATCCTTGCTTTCTTCGTGTCAAATCGACTCCCTGTCTGCATGTGGCCTTACCTGTGAGTTCAATCATCTTCCATCATGTCCCAACGGTCTCCTTGGACTGAAAAAGCTCCTCTGTGTCCCAGTGGCTCCTTGGTTCCATGTGGTTCTGTTAGGCCACAGTGGAATCCTTGCTTTCTTCATGTCCAAATGCCTCTTTGTCTCCATGTGGCCTTACCTGTCAGTTCAATCATCTTCCATCATGACACAATAATCTCCTGAGTTTGAGAAAGCTACAGAGTGTCACCATGATTCCTTGTGGCCTTACCTGTTGGTTCAATCATCTTCCACCATGTCACAATGGTCTCCTTGGTTTCCAAAAGCTCCATTGTGTCACAGTGGCCCCTTGGTTCCATGCAGTTCTGTCACGTCACAATGTTAACCGTGCTTTCTTCTTGTCACAATGGCCCTTGGCTCCATGTGGCCTTGCCTGTTGGTTTCAGCATATTCCATCATGTCACAATGACTCCTTGGTCTCAAAAAGCTCCACTGTGTAACTGTGGCCCCTTGGTTCCACGCGCCATGCGGATCTCTCGTGTCACAATGGAATCCTTGCTTTCTTTGTGTGAGAACGGCTGCTTGGCTTCAAGTGGCCTTACCTGTGGGTTCAATCACTTCCATTGTGTCGCAATGGTCTCCTTGGCCTTAAAAAGCTCCACTGTGTCACAGTGACTCCTTGGTTCCATGTGGTTCAGTTAGGCACCACTGGAATCCTTGCTTTCTTCATGTCACAATGCCTCCTTGTCTCCATGTGGCCTTACCTCTGAGTTCAATCATCTGCCATCATGTCATAATAGTCTCCTTGGATTGCAAAGCTCTACAGTGTCACCATGGCTCCTCATTTTAATGTGGCCTTACCTGTGAGTTCAATCATCTTCCATCATGTCACAATCGTCTCCTGAGTTTGAAAAAACTCCCCTGTGTCAGAGTGGCTCCTTGGTTCCATGTGGTTCAGTCAGGCCACAGTGGAATCCTTGCCTTCGTCATGTCACAATGCCTCCTTGGCTCCATGTGGCCTTACCTGTTGGTTTATTCTTCTTCCATCATGTCATAATGGTCTCCTAGGACTGAAAAAGCTCCAATGTGTCACAGTGGCCTCTTGGTTCCATGCACTTCTGTCGTGTCACAATGGAGTCCTTGCTTTCTTCATATCAAAACGACTCCTTGACTGCATGTGGCCTTGCCTGTTTGTTCAATCATCTGCCATCATGTCACAATCATCTCCTGAGTTGGAAAAAACTCCACTGTGTCACAGTGGCTCCATGGTTCCATGATGTTCTCTTAGGCCGCAATGGAATCCTTGCTTTCGTCATGTCACAGTGCCTCCTTGGCTCCCTGTGGCCTTACCTCTGAGTTCAATCATCTTCCATCACGTCACCATAATCTCCTTGGCTTGAAAAAGCTCTACAGTGTCACCAGGGCTCCTTCATTCCATGGGGCCTTACCTGTTGGTTCAATCATCTTCCATCATGTCACAATGGTCTCCTTGGTCTGAAAAAGTTCCACTGTGTCACAGTGGCCTCTTGGTTCCATGCGCCATGCGGATCTGTTGTGTCACAATGGAATCCTTGCTTTCTTCGTGTCAAACCGACTCCTTGAATGAATGTGGCCTTACCTGTGAGTTCAATCATCTTCCATCATGTCACAATGGTCTCCTTGGTCTGAAAAAGCTCTACTGTGTCACAGTGGCTCCTTGTTTCCATGTGGTTCAGTTAGGCCACAGTGGAATCCTTGCTTTCTTCATGTCACAATGCCTCCTTGTCTCCATGTGGCCTTACCTCTGAGTTCAATCATCTGCCATCATGTCATAATAGTCTCCTTGGATTGGAAAGCTCTACAGTGTCACCATGGCTCCTCATTTTAATGTGGCCCTACCTGTGAGTTCCATCATCTTCCATCATGTCACAATCATCTCCTGAGTTTGAAAAAAGTCCCCTGTGTCACAGTGGCTCCTTGGTTCCCTGTGGTTCAGTCAGGCCACAGTGGAATCCTTGCCTTCGTCATGTCAAAGTGCCTCCTTGGCTCCATGTCGCCTTACCTCTGAGTTCAATCATCTTCCATTATGCCACAAAAATCTCCTTGGTTTGAGAAAGCTACAGAGTGTCACCATGGCGCCATGATTCCATGTGGCCTTACCTGTTGGTTCTATCATCTTCCACCAAGTCACAATGGTCTCCTTGGTTTCCAAAAGCTCCATTGTGTCACAGTGGCCCCTTGGTTCCATGCAGTTCTGTCATGTCGCAATGTTAACTGTACTTTCTTCATGTCACAATGGCCCTTGGCTCCATGTGGCCTTGCCTGTTGGTTTCAGCATATTCCATCATGTCACAATGACTCCTTGGTCTCAAAAAGCTCCACTGTGTAACTGTGGCCCCTTGGTTCCATGCGCCATGCGGATCTGTCATGTCATATAGGAGTCCTTGCATTCTTCGTGTCAAAACGACTCCTTGGGTGCATGTGGCCTTACCTGTAAGTTCAATCATCTTCCATCATGTCCCAATGGTCTCCTTGGTCTGAAAAAGCTCCACTGTGTCACAGCGGCTCCTTGGTTCCATGTGGTTCTGTTAGACCACAATGGAATCCTTGCTTTCTTCATGTCACAATGCCTCCTTGGCTCCATGTGGCCTTACCTGTGATTTCAATCATCTGCCATCATGTCATAATAGTCTCCTTGGATTGAAAAAGCTCTACAGTGTCACCATGGCGCCATGATTCCATGTGGCCTTACCTGTTGGTTCAATCATCTTCCATCATGTCACAATAACTCCTTAGTCTGAATAAGCTCCAATGTGTCACAGTGGCCTCTTGGTTCCATGCGCCATGCGGTTCTGTCGTGTCACATAGGAGTCCTTGCATTCTTCGTGTCAAAACGACTCCTTGGCTGCATGTGGCCTTACCTGTAAGTTCAATCATCTTCCATCATGTCCCAATTGACTCCTTGGTCTGAAAAACCTCCACTGTGTCCCAGTGGCTCCTTGGTTCCATGTGGTTCTGTAAGACCACAATGGAATCCTTGCTTTCTTCATGTCACAATGCCTCCTCGTCTCCATGTCGCCTTACCTCTGAGTTCAATCATCTGCCATCATGTCATAATAGT
>NW_027099583.1:245000-247500 GCF_031753505.1 Anomalospiza imberbis | reverse complement strand
GCAAAGCAGCCGCCGAAACGCTGCCCAGGGCCCCGACGGCCACGCCGGCCCTGGGACAGCCGCCCGAGGATCGGGCGCGGCAGAGGAGCGTAAGGGGGGGGGGTGCCGCCACCCGCCCGCGGACAACACTTCTCTCGGCCAGGCAACGGCGGGGCGGGACCGCCGGGCTAGGGGCGAGCTTCACCCTTTCGCCCGGGGAACCCACCCGAGCGTTCGAGAAAGGTGCCGCCGACCGTGCCCCACGGGCCACCGGCTTTCGCCCGCCTCGCGGCGGTCGGCTCTCCCTCCGGAAAAAAAAAAAAAAAAAAAACAAGCCGGGGGACGGCACAACAAAAAGGCACATGGCGCGCGCCACACAAGGACACCCGTGCTAGCCACGGGGGCCGCGGGCCCGGGGCGGGGTGGGGCGAGGCACGCGCCTCTCACCCCCCCCCCCGCCCAACCCCACCGGCGTTCTCGCTCTCTCTCTCTCGCCTGCACGCCTTCGCTTTTCGTGGGCCCGCGCGCCTTCCGCGCGCGCTTCTCGGTGCCGCGGCTTAGGGCCGCGAGAGAAAAAAAAGCGACGGAGGCCTGGCGGGCGGCCCCCACACCGCCCGCAAGTCGGCACGTCCGAACAAAAAAAAAAAGGCAACGGACCCGGCTGGCACAACCCGCCCCCCCCCCTTGCACCGGCGGAAACGGCTCGATCCTCACAGGACCGAGGAAGGGCGAGGCGCCGCCGCCTCGCCCGCGACAACGCTCCGGGGGGGCTCTGGGTCGGCTTCCGGTCCGTGCTAGGGCGGCCGGCCACCGCGGCCGGCCTCCGCCCCTGAAAAAACTCGCCCGCGACGCGGGTCCCCGGCTTAAGGCCGAGGAAGGGGGACGACTTCAACAGCGCGCGCTGGTGGGGCGCGGGGTGCCGCCACCCCGGCTCCACAGCTCATCGGGCGACCGCCGTCACCGAGTCCCTCAAGCGAGGCAGCGACGCCGAGGCCGGGCCGCGCGCCCCGCCGCACGGGCCCCCGCCACCCTTCCGACACGGACACGCTGGCACAACCAGGTCGGGAAGCAGGGGAACGGGACGCCGCCACCTCGGCGGGCCCGCGCGCGCCGCGCTCGGGGCTCTCAGGCGAGGGCCGGGAAAAGCCCCGGCCGCGTCCACCCGCGGCTGCCGCCCACCGCACCGGAGCGACAGCCCGAAAGCGCGCCCGCCGAGCGGGGCGCGCCCCGGCTTAAGGCCGGGCAGGAAAGGGGCGAGGCGCCGCCGCCTCGCCCGCCAGCAATCCCCAGGGGGGGCGCCCCCCCGTTCGCCAAGCCGGCCACAGCCGGGCCGAAGCGGGACACGGCCCACGAAATCGATGGCCGCGGCCGACGGGCAGCTCGCAGCTCGTACTCGGTCTCTCTCGGCTTCTCTCCCTCTTTTTTTCCCTTCTCGCTTTATTTCTCCTCTTTCTCTCGAGCTCTCTCTCGCCTCTCGAACCGTACACCCCGTTTCCCTGGGCCAGACGGGCGGACCGGGACGACGCCACGGGGCTCGTCCCGCGTCAGCGGCACTCGCCTCGCTCGGAGGACTGCGCACGGGGGCCCCCGGCCTCCCTCGCCGCTTCGGTCACAGGCACGGGACGAGCCTGCGGGGAGACGGCCCGTCACCTCGCTCCCATAGTACGGACAGACGAGTCCCAGGCCGCAGACGCCTCCAAGAGGACCGATGGAAAGCGACCGGGAAGGTGCGCCGCCGCAGGCCGGCCCCTGCGATGACGTAGCCGGAGGCAGCTGAAAACAGCGACCCCTTGGTGAACTTCCGGAGCCGGCCGCGACAACAGGTCTACCCGGCCGCGACAACAGGTCTACCCGGCCGCTGCCGGAAATCGCCTAAGTCCCTCCGGAGCGAGGTAGACCTGTTGTCCGCCGTCCACCGCCCGCCGCCCGGGCGCCGCGCCGGGCCCGGCGGCCCCGGAGCCGGGGTAGACCTGTTGTCCGCGGGGTAGACCTGTTGTCCCCGGGGTAGACCTGCTGTCCGCGGGGTAGACCTGCTGTCCCCGGGGTAGACCTGCTGTCCGCGGGGTAGACCTGCTGTCCGCGGGGTAGACCTGCTGTCCGCGGGGTAGACCTGCTGTCCCCGGGGTAGACCTGTTGTCCCCGGGGTAGACCTGCTGTCCGCGAGGTAGACCTGCTGTCCGCGGGGTAGACCTGCTGTCCGCGAGGTAGACCTGCTGTCCGCGGGGTAGACCGGTTGTCCCCGGGGTAGACCTGCTGTCCGCGGGGTAGACCTGCTGTCCGCGGGGTAGACCTGCTGTCCGCGGGGTAGACCTGCTGTCCGCGGGGTAGACCGGTTGTCCCCGGGGTAGACCTGCTGTCCGCGGGGTAGACCTGTTGTCCCCGGGGTAGACCTGCTGTCCGCGAGGTAGACCTGCTGTCCGCGGGGTAGACCTGCTGTCCGCGGGGTAGACCTGCTGTCCGCGGGGTAGACCTGCTGTCCGCGAGGTAGACCTGCTGTCCGCGGGGTAGACCGGTTGTCCGC
>NW_027099583.1:235000-237500 GCF_031753505.1 Anomalospiza imberbis | reverse complement strand
CGCCGTGCCGCGCCGCGCCCGCGCGCCCCTCCCGGGGGAGCGGCGCGCCGACGGGCCCGACGGACGGCCGGGCTCTCCCCCGGCCTGCCTCGCGCTTTTCTCTCTCTCTCTTTCTTTCTCTCCCTTTCGCTCTCTTCTCGCTGCCGTACGCCCTCGACGGCCTCCCTCTCCCCGACTGAGCTCGCCTCTCTCCCCCGGGCCCCCCGGCGGCCCCCCCTCTCTCGCCCCCCCCCGCCCGCTCCCCCCTCGCGCCCGAGCGAGCGCCAGGGGAAAAGCCGGCGAGAGAGAAGAGAGAGAGAGAGAGAGCGCGCCGGAGACACAAGAGAGAGCGAGCGAGCCAGCCGGCGAGCCGGAGACGGCGAGAGCGTCCGACCGACCGAGAGCGCGCGAGACAGACGCGGAGGAGGAGGAGACCCCCGTCCCGGAGACGAGAACCGAAAGAAGGCAGCGCGGCAGAGACGGCCCCGAGGGGGAAGACCGGCCGGGCGGCGCGCGACGGCCTCGGCGGGGAGAGAGCGAGGAAAGCGACGGCGCCCTTGACGCCCCGAGACGGCGACGGAAGGGGGCGGGGGAAGGAGCGGCCTCGGGGGTCGCCCCCGCCCCCGGCCCCCCGCGCACCGCGCGCGGCGGCAGCGGCACGGTACCCGCGCACGGTACCCACCCGCAGACAGCCGCCCGCGCGGGGGGGAGGCCGGAGGCGAGGCCCGCGCCTCGCCTCCCCTCTCGCCCTCGTCCCTCGGCCCTCGGCGGGGCGCCTTCGGCGCCGTCTCACTCGCTCCGACTCCCCGGCCGCCGCCACCGCCAGGCGGTGCGGCCCCGGCGAGGACGAGCTCCGCCCCAGCGGCTCGCTCCGGGAGCGGGGAGCTACGGAGCGCTCCCCGAGTCTGCATTTAGGGGGACGAAGGCCCTCGCGCGGCAACCGCTGCCGCGGCCGACGGGCCTGCGAAGCGACCCCAGCCGCGCCGCCGGGGCGGCCCCCGGGCGGCGATTGATCGTCAAGCGACGCTCAGACAGGCGTAGCCCCGGGAGGAACCCGGGGCCGCAAGTGCGTTCGAAGTGTCGATGATCAATGTGTCCTGCAATTCACATTAATTCTCGCAGCTAGCTGCGTTCTTCATCGACGCACGAGCCGAGTGATCCACCGCTAAGAGTTGTCTGGCTTTCGGCACCGACCCCGCGCGCGCGGGGGGGCCGGGAGCCGCTCTCGCCCGGAGCGGCCCCCCTTTTTTTTCTCTGGCGCCGAGGCCCCGCGCGGGGCCTGGCTCCGACCGTACGAGCAACGCGGAAAACCCCGGAGGGGGCGCGTGCGAGAAGAACACGGGAGGAACCCCACGGAACGCTCCCAAGGCCGGCCGAGAGGCGGGGGGACCCGCGCCCCCGACCGCCTCCCCCCGCCCGGCGAGGGGAGGCGCCGCCTACGTGTGCCGTCCTTCGGAGGCGGCCCAGGCGCCCGGGCTCGGCCCGGCCCTCCGCGCGGAGGGCCGCGCGGCGCGCGCCGCGGGAGCGCGGTGGCCCGCCCGGCCTCGCCGGCGCGGCGCCACGCGCCGGCGCGCGGCCCTCGGACCCCGCGCGCGCGCTTGCCTCCCCCCTGGAACCGCCGCCGCGCCGGCTCTCGCGGAGCGCCGCCGCGCCCACGCGCGCGGCCGACTCTCTCTCCCCAGGGGCCTTGCTGCGCTCGAGACGCCACGCGACGACCGCCGCCCCGCCGCCGGGCGCCGCGCCCCCCCCCGCCGGACCGCTGCCCGCCGGGGGAAGGCGAGCGCCCGAGGGCTGCCCGAGGGCGGACCCGCCGCCGCGGCGGGCCGCACTTCCCGGGAACCGCCGTCCACCCGCACCGTCGGGGGCCCCCTTCCGCGAGCACGCGCCCGGCGGAAGGCGGTGCGGCGCTGAGCCGGGGGGCGACGCCCGCTCTCCTCGTTCGCCACCTGGAGAGCGGGCGCGGAAGCGCCCCCGCGGCCGCCCGCCACCCCTGCCCTCGGACCGCGCGCGGTCGCGAAGGGCCACGGGGAGGGTCCCGTGCCCGCGGGCGGCGGGAACACCGGCCGAGCGGCGCCGCCGCCGCTCGGCGCGGGGCCGCCCGCGCTCGCCGGCCTCCGACCGCGGAGGGACCGCCGAGCGCTCGCCCCGGGCGGGCGGGCGGACGGCCGGCCGGCGGCCGGCGCCGCCGGTGCGTTCGAGACGAAGGCCGCCGAGGGGAGAGAGGCACGGCCGCGCCAGGCGCGGCGCCGCCCGCGCGGGACGGCCGCGGCGGCCCAGAAGAGAGAGCGCGCGCGGCGGGCCCCGGCGGCCGCCGCCCCGCGGCTGAGGAAGGGCAGAGAGCGCGCGCCCTCTGCCGGCGCCGCCCGTTTCGAGCCCAGCGGGTCGGCCCCGCGGCCGACCGCGCGCGCCGCGGCCTCTCCGCCGAGGCCGGGCCGCGAAGAGGGGGGGGCAGGGCGCCCCTCCCCGGCGCGGCGCGACTACCCCCGCACGCGCGCGCGCGGCGGGGACGACCGCCGCGACG
>NW_027099583.1:227500-230000 GCF_031753505.1 Anomalospiza imberbis | reverse complement strand
CGCGGCGGTCGGCTCTCCCTCCGGAAAAAAAAAAAAAAAAAAAACAAGCCGGGGGACGGCACAACAAAAAGGCACATGGCGCGCGCCACACAAGGACACCCGTGCTAGCCACGGGGGCCGCGGGCCCGGGGCGGGGTGGGGCGAGGCACGCACCTCTCACCCCCCCCGCCCAACCCCACCGGCGTTCTCGCTCTCTCTCTCTCGCCTGCACGCCTTCGCTTTTCGTGGGCCCGCGCGCCTTCCTCGCGCGCTTCTCGGTGCCGCGGCTTAGGGCCGCGAGAGAAAAAAAAGCGACGGAGGCCTGGCGGGCGGCCCCCACACCGCCCGCAAGTCGGCACGTCCGAACCAAAAAAAAAAAAAGGCAACGGACCCGGCTGGCACAACCCGCCCCCCCGCCCCTGCACCGGCGGTAAACGGCTCGATCCTCACAGGACCGAGGAAGGGCGAGGCGCCGCCGCCTCGCCCGCGACAACGCTCCGGGGGGGCTCTGGGTCGGCTTCCGGTCCGTGCTAGGGCGGCCGGCCACCGCGGCCGGCCTCCGCCCCTGAAAAAACTCGCCCGCGACGCGGGTCCCCGGCTTAAGGCCGAGGAAGGGGGACGACTTCAACAGCGCGCGCTGGTGGGGCGCGGGGTGCCGCCACCCCGGCTCCACAGCTCATCGGGCGACCGCCGTCACCGAGTCCCTCAAGCGAGGCAGCGACGCCGAGGCCGGGCCGCGCGCCCCGCCGCACGGGCCCCCGCCACCCTTCCGACACGGACACGCTGGCACAACCAGGTCGGGAAGCAGGGGAACGGGACGCCGCCACCTCGGCGGGCCCGCGCGCGCCGCGCTCGGGGCTCTCAGGCGAGGGCCGGGAAAAGCCCCGGCCGCGTCCACCCGCGGCTGCCGCCCACCGCACCGGAGCGACAGCCCGAAAGCGCGCCCGCCGAGCGGGGCGCGCCCCGGCTTAAGGCCGGGCAGGAAAGGGGCGAGGCGCCGCCGCCTCGCCCGCCAGCAATCCCCAGGGGGGGCGCCCCCCCTTCGCCAAGCCGGCCACAGCCGGGCCGAAGCGGGACACGGCCCACGAAATCGATGGCCGCGGCCGACGGGCAGCTCGCGGCTCGTACTCGGTCTCTCTCGGCTTCTCTCCCTCTTTTTTTCCCTTCTCGCTTTATTTCTCCTCTTTCTCGCTAGCTCTCTCTCGCCTCTCGAACCGTACACCCCGTTTCCCTGGGCCAGACGGGCGGACCGGGACGACGCCACGGGGCTCGTCCCGCGTCAGCGGCACTCGCCTCGCTCGGAGGACTGCGCACGGGGGCCCCCGGCCTCCCTCGCCGCTTCGGTCACAGGCACGGCACGAGCCTGCGGGGAGACGGCCCGTCACCTCGCTCCCATAGTACGGACAGACGAGTCCCAGGCCGCAGACGCCTCCAAGAGGACCGATGGAAAGCGACCGGGAAGGTGCGCCGCCGCAGGCCGGCCCCTGCGATGACGTAGCCGGAGGCAGCTGAAAACAGCGACCCCTTGGTGAACTTCCGGAGCCGGCCGCGACAACAGGTCTACCCGGCCGCGACAACAGGTCTACCCGGCCGCTGCCGGAAATCGCCTAAGTCCCTCCGGAGCGAGGTAGACCTGTTGTCCGCCGTCCACCGCCCGCCGCCCGGGCGCCGCGCCGGGCCCGGCGGCCCCGGAGCCGGGGTAGACCTGTTGTCCGCGGGGTAGACCTGTTGTCCCCGGGGTAGACCTGCTGTCCGCGGGGTAGACCTGCTGTCCCCGGGGTAGACCTGCTGTCCGCGGGGTAGACCTGCTGTCCGCGGGGTAGACCTGCTGTCCGCGGGGTAGACCTGCTGTCCCCGGGGTAGACCTGCTGTCCCCGGGGTAGACCTGCTGTCCGCGGGGTAGACCTGCTGTCCCCGGGGTAGACCTGCTGTCCGCGGGGTAGACCTGCTGTCCGCGGGGTAGACCTGCTGTCCGCGGGGTAGACCTGCTGTCCCCGGGGTAGACCTGCTGTCCGCGGGGTAGACCTGCTGTCCGCGGGGTAGACCTGCTGTCCGCGGGGTAGACCTGCTGTCCGCGGGGTAGACCTGCTGTCCGCGGGGTAGACCGGTTGTCCGCGGGGTAGACCTGCTGTCCGCGGGGTAGACCTGCTGTCCGCGGGGTAGACCGGTTGTCCGCGGGGTAGACCTGCTGTCCGCGGGGTAGACCTGCTGTCCGCGGGGTAGACCTGCTGTCCGCGGGGTAGACCGGTTGTCCGCGGGGTAGACCTGCTGTCCGCGGGGTAGACCTGCTGTCCGCGGGGTAGACCTGCTGTCCGCGAGGTAGACCCGCTGTCCGCGGGGTAGACCCGCTGTCCGCGGGGTAGACCTGCTGTCCCCGGGGCAGACCCGCTGTCCCCGGGGCAGACCTGCTGTCCCCGGGGTAGACCTGTTGTCCGCCGCCCACCGCCCGCCGCCCGGGCGCCGCGCCGAGCCCGGCGGCCCCGGAGCCGGGCTAGACCTGCTGTCCGCCGCCCGGTTTTGG
>NW_027099583.1:217500-220000 GCF_031753505.1 Anomalospiza imberbis | reverse complement strand
TTCTCTCTCTCTCTTTCTTTCTCTCCCTTTCGCTCTCTTCTCGCTGCCGTACGCCCTCGACGGCCTCCCTCTCCCCGACTGAGCTCGCCTCTCTCCTCCGGGCCCCCCGGCGGCCCCCCCTCTCTCGCCCCCCCCCGCCCGCTCCCCCCTCGCGCCCGAGCGAGCGCCAGGGGAAAAGCCGGCGAGAGAGAAGAGAGAGAGAGAGAGAGCGCGCCGGAGACACAGAGAGAGCGAGCGAGCCAGCCGGCGAGCCGGAGACGGCGAGAGCGTCCGACCGACCGAGAGCGCGCGAGACAGACGCGGAGGAGGAGGAGACCCCCGTCCCGGAGACGAGAACCGAAAGAAGGCAGCGCGGCAGAGACGGCCCCGAGGGGGAAGACCGGCCGGGCGGCGCGCGACGGCCTCGGCGGGGAGAGAGCGAGGAAAGCGACGGCGCCCTTGACGCCCCGAGACGGCGACGGAAGGGGGCGGGGGAAGGAGCGGCCTCGGGGGTCGCCCCCGCCCCCGGCCCCCCGCGCACCGCGCGCGGCGGCAGCGGCACGGTACCCGCGCACGGTACCCACCCGCAGACAGCCGCCCGCGCGGGGGGGAGGCCGGAGGCGAGGCCCGCGCCTCGCCTCCCCTCTCGCCCTCGTCCCTCGGCCCTCGGCGGGGCGCCTTCGGCGCCGTCTCGCTCGCTCCGACTCCCCGGCCGCCGCCACCGCCAGGCGGTGCGGCCCCGGCGAGGACGAGCTCCGCCCCAGCGGCTCGCTCCGGGAGCGGGGAGCTACGGAGCGCTCCCCGAGTCTGCATTTAGGGGGACGAAGGCCCTCGCGCGGCAACCGCTGCCGCGGCCGACGGGCCTGCGAAGCGACCCCAGCCGCGCCGCCGGGGCGGCCCCCGGGCGGCGATTGATCGTCAAGCGACGCTCAGACAGGCGTAGCCCCGGGAGGAACCCGGGGCCGCAAGTGCGTTCGAAGTGTCGATGATCAATGTGTCCTGCAATTCACATTAATTCTCGCAGCTAGCTGCGTTCTTCATCGACGCACGAGCCGAGTGATCCACCGCTAAGAGTTGTCTGGCTTTCGGCACCGACCCCGCGCGCGCGGGGGGGCCGGGAGCCGCTCTCGCCCGGAGCGGCCCCCCTTTTTTTTCTCTGGCGCCGAGGCCCCGCGCGGGGCCTGGCTCCGACCGTACGAGCAACGCGGAAAACCCCGGAGGGGGCGCGTGCGAGAAGAACACGGGAGGAACCCCACGGAACGCTCCCAAGGCCGGCCGAGAGGCGGGGGGACCCGCGCCCCCGACCGCCTCCCCCCGCCCGGCGAGGGGAGGCGCCGCCTACGTGTGCCGTCCTTCGGAGGCGGCCCAGGCGCCCGGGCTCGGCCCGGCCCTCCGCGCGGAGGGCCGCGCGGCGCGCGCCGCGGGAGCGCGGTGGCCCACCCGGCCTCGCCGGCGCGGCGCCACGCGCCGGCGCGCGGCCCTCGGACCCCGCGCGCGCGCTTGCCTCCCCCCTGGAACCGCCGCCGCGCCGGCTCTCGCGGAGCGCCGCCGCGCCCACGCGCGCGGCCGACTCTCTCTCCCCAGGGGCCTTGCTGCGCTCGAGACGCCACGCGACGACCGCCGCCCCGCCGCCGGGCGCCGCGCCCCCCCCCGCCGGACCGCTGCCCGCCGGGGGAAGGCGAGCGCCCGAGGGCTGCCCGAGGGCGGACCCGCCGCCGCGGCGGGCCGCACTTCCCGGGAACCGCCGTCCACCCGCACCGTCGGGGGCCCCCTTCCGCGAGCACGCGCCCGGCGGAAGGCGGTGCGGCGCTGAGCCAGGGGGCGACGCCCGCTCTCCTCGTTCGCCACCTGGAGAGCGGGCGCGGAAGCGCCCCCGCGGCCGCCCGCCACCCCTGCCCTCGGACCGCGCGCGGTCGCGAAGGGCCACGGGGAGGGTCCCGTGCCCGCGGGCGGCGGGAACACCGGCCGAGCGGCGCCGCCGCCGCTCGGCGCGGGGCCGCCCGCGCTCGCCGGCCTCCGACCGCGGAGGGACCGCCGAGCGCTCGCCCCGGGCGGGCGGGCGGACGGCCGGCCGGCGGCCGGCGCCGCCGGTGCGTTCGAGACGAAGGCCGCCGAGGGGAGAGAGGCACGGCCGCGCCAGGCGCGGCGCCGCCCGCGCGGGACGGCCGCGGCGGCCCAGAAGAGAGAGCGCGCGGCGGGCCCCGGCGGCCGCCGCCCCGCGGCTGAGGAAGGGCAGAGAGCGCGCGCCCTCTGCCGGCGCCGCCCGTTTCGAGCCCAGCGGGTCGGCCCCGCGGCCGACCGCGCGCGCCGCGGCCTCTCCGCCGAGGCCGGGCCGCGAAGAGGGGGGGGCAGGGCGCCCCTCCCCGGCGCGGCGCGACTACCCCCGCACGCGCGCGCGCGGCGGGGACGACCGCCGCGACGGCGGGCGCGACCGGTGGCCGCGGACACCACCGCAGGGGATCGGCGGGAGTAGCTCCCCACCCCTCAATGGAGCCGCAACGCCACCGCCCGCCACCCGCCG
>NW_027099583.1:210000-212500 GCF_031753505.1 Anomalospiza imberbis | reverse complement strand
CGTGCTAGCCACGGGGGCCGCGGGCCCGGGGCGGGGTGGGGCGAGGCACGCACCTCTCACCCCCCCCGCCCAACCCCACCGGCGTTCTCGCTCTCTCTCTCTCGCCTGCACGCCTTCGCTTTTCGTGGGCCCGCGCGCCTTCCTCGCGCGCTTCTCGGTGCCGCGGCTTAGGGCCGCGAGAGAAAAAAAAGCGACGGAGGCCTGGCGGGCGGCCCCCACACCGCCCGCAAGTCGGCACGTCCGAACCAAAAAAAAAAAAAGGCAACGGACCCGGCTGGCACAACCCGCCCCCCCGCCCCTGCACCGGCGGTAAACGGCTCGATCCTCACAGGACCGAGGAAGGGCGAGGCGCCGCCGCCTCGCCCGCGACAACGCTCCGGGGGGGCTCTGGGTCGGCTTCCGGTCCGTGCTAGGGCGGCCGGCCACCGCGGCCGGCCTCCGCCCCTGAAAAAACTCGCCCGCGACGCGGGTCCCCGGCTTAAGGCCGAGGAAGGGGGACGACTTCAACAGCGCGCGCTGGTGGGGCGCGGGGTGCCGCCACCCCGGCTCCACAGCTCATCGGGCGACCGCCGTCACCGAGTCCCTCAAGCGAGGCAGCGACGCCGAGGCCGGGCCGCGCGCCCCGCCGCACGGGCCCCCGCCACCCTTCCGACACGGACACGCTGGCACAACCAGGTCGGGAAGCAGGGGAACGGGACGCCGCCACCTCGGCGGGCCCGCGCGCGCCGCGCTCGGGGCTCTCAGGCGAGGGCCGGGAAAAGCCCCGGCCGCGTCCACCCGCGGCTGCCGCCCACCGCACCGGAGCGACAGCCCGAAAGCGCGCCCGCCGAGCGGGGCGCGCCCCGGCTTAAGGCCGGGCAGGAAAGGGGCGAGGCGCCGCCGCCTCGCCCGCCAGCAATCCCCAGGGGGGGCGCCCCCCCTTCGCCAAGCCGGCCACAGCCGGGCCGAAGCGGGACACGGCCCACGAAATCGATGGCCGCGGCCGACGGGCAGCTCGCGGCTCGTACTCGGTCTCTCTCGGCTTCTCTCCCTCTTTTTTTCCCTTCTCGCTTTATTTCTCCTCTTTCTCGCTAGCTCTCTCTCGCCTCTCGAACCGTACACCCCGTTTCCCTGGGCCAGACGGGCGGACCGGGACGACGCCACGGGGCTCGTCCCGCGTCAGCGGCACTCGCCTCGCTCGGAGGACTGCGCACGGGGGCCCCCGGCCTCCCTCGCCGCTTCGGTCACAGGCACGGCACGAGCCTGCGGGGAGACGGCCCGTCACCTCGCTCCCATAGTACGGACAGACGAGTCCCAGGCCGCAGACGCCTCCAAGAGGACCGATGGAAAGCGACCGGGAAGGTGCGCCGCCGCAGGCCGGCCCCTGCGATGACGTAGCCGGAGGCAGCTGAAAACAGCGACCCCTTGGTGAACTTCCGGAGCCGGCCGCGACAACAGGTCTACCCGGCCGCGACAACAGGTCTACCCGGCCGCTGCCGGAAATCGCCTAAGTCCCTCCGGAGCGAGGTAGACCTGTTGTCCGCCGTCCACCGCCCGCCGCCCGGGCGCCGCGCCGGGCCCGGCGGCCCCGGAGCCGGGGTAGACCTGTTGTCCGCGGGGTAGACCTGTTGTCCCCGGGGTAGACCTGCTGTCCGCGGGGTAGACCTGCTGTCCCCGGGGTAGACCTGCTGTCCGCGGGGTAGACCTGCTGTCCGCGGGGTAGACCTGCTGTCCGCGGGGTAGACCTGCTGTCCCCGGGGTAGACCTGCTGTCCCCGGGGTAGACCTGCTGTCCGCGGGGTAGACCTGCTGTCCCCGGGGTAGACCTGCTGTCCGCGGGGTAGACCTGCTGTCCGCGGGGTAGACCTGCTGTCCGCGGGGTAGACCTGCTGTCCCCGGGGTAGACCTGCTGTCCGCGGGGTAGACCTGCTGTCCGCGGGGTAGACCTGCTGTCCGCGGGGTAGACCTGCTGTCCGCGGGGTAGACCTGCTGTCCGCGGGGTAGACCGGTTGTCCGCGGGGTAGACCTGCTGTCCGCGGGGTAGACCTGCTGTCCGCGGGGTAGACCGGTTGTCCGCGGGGTAGACCTGCTGTCCGCGGGGTAGACCTGCTGTCCGCGGGGTAGACCTGCTGTCCGCGGGGTAGACCGGTTGTCCGCGGGGTAGACCTGCTGTCCGCGGGGTAGACCTGCTGTCCGCGGGGTAGACCTGCTGTCCGCGAGGTAGACCCGCTGTCCGCGGGGTAGACCCGCTGTCCGCGGGGTAGACCTGCTGTCCCCGGGGCAGACCCGCTGTCCCCGGGGCAGACCTGCTGTCCCCGGGGTAGACCTGTTGTCCGCCGCCCACCGCCCGCCGCCCGGGCGCCGCGCCGAGCCCGGCGGCCCCGGAGCCGGGCTAGACCTGCTGTCCGCCGCCCGGTTTTGGGGTTTTGGGGGTTTATTCCTTCCCGCCCCCCCCCCGCCCCAATCCCGTTTCTTTTCTCCTTTCTTTGAAAGAACGACTCTCCTATTTGTTTGGTACAAGA
>NW_027099583.1:200000-202500 GCF_031753505.1 Anomalospiza imberbis | reverse complement strand
CCTCCGGGCCCCCCGGCGGCCCCCCCTCTCTCGCCCCCCCCCCGCCCGCTCCCCCCTCGCGCCCGAGCGAGCGCCAGGGGAAAAGCCGGCGAGAGAGAAGAGAGAGAGAGAGAGAGCGCGCCGGAGACACAAGAGAGAGCGAGCGAGCCAGCCGGCGAGCCGGAGACGGCGAGAGCGTCCGACCGACCGAGAGCGCGCGAGACAGACGCGGAGGAGGAGGAGGAGACCCCCGTCCCGGAGACGAGAACCGAAAGAAGGCAGCGCGGCAGAGACGGCCCCGAGGGGGAAGACCGGCCGGGCGGCGCGCGACGGCCTCGGCGGGGAGAGAGCGAGGAAAGCGACGGCGCCCTTGACGCCCCGAGACGGCGACGGAAGGGGGCGGGGGAAGGAGCGGCCTCGGGGGTCGCCCCCGCCCCCGGCCCCCCGCGCACCGCGCGCGGCGGCAGCGGCACGGTACCCGCGCACGGTACCCACCCGCAGACAGCCGCCCGCGCGGGGGGGAGGCCGGAGGCGAGGCCCGCGCCTCGCCTCCCCTCTCGCCCTCGTCCCTCGGCCCTCGGCGGGGCGCCTTCGGCGCCGTCTCGCTCGCTCCGACTCCCCGGCCGCCGCCACCGCCAGGCGGTGCGGCCCCGGCGAGGACGAGCTCCGCCCCAGCGGCTCGCTCCGGGAGCGGGGAGCTACGGAGCGCTCCCCGAGTCTGCATTTAGGGGGACGAAGGCCCTCGCGCGGCAACCGCTGCCGCGGCCGACGGGCCTGCGAAGCGACCCCAGCCGCGCCGCCGGGGCGGCCCCCGGGCGGCGATTGATCGTCAAGCGACGCTCAGACAGGCGTAGCCCCGGGAGGAACCCGGGGCCGCAAGTGCGTTCGAAGTGTCGATGATCAATGTGTCCTGCAATTCACATTAATTCTCGCAGCTAGCTGCGTTCTTCATCGACGCACGAGCCGAGTGATCCACCGCTAAGAGTTGTCTGGCTTTCGGCACCGACCCCGCGCGCGCGGGGGGGCCGGGAGCCGCTCTCGCCCGGAGCGGCCCCCCTTTTTTTTCTCTGGCGCCGAGGCCCCGCGCGGGGCCTGGCTCCGACCGTACGAGCAACGCGGAAAACCCCGGAGGGGGCGCGTGCGAGAAGAACACGGGAGGAACCCCACGGAACGCTCCCAAGGCCGGCCGAGAGGCGGGGGGACCCGCGCCCCCGACCGCCTCCCCCCGCCCGGCGAGGGGAGGCGCCGCCTACGTGTGCCGTCCTTCGGAGGCGGCCCAGGCGCCCGGGCTCGGCCCGGCCCTCCGCGCGGAGGGCCGCGCGGCGCGCGCCGCGGGAGCGCGGTGGCCCGCCCGGCCTCGCCGGCGCGGCGCCACGCGCCGGCGCGCGGCCCTCGGACCCCGCGCGCGCGCTTGCCTCCCCCCTGGAACCGCCGCCGCGCCGGCTCTCGCGGAGCGCCGCCGCGCCCACGCGCGCGGCCGACTCTCTCTCCCCAGGGGCCTTGCTGCGCTCGAGACGCCACGCGACGACCGCCGCCCCGCCGCCGGGCGCCGCGCCCCCCCCCGCCGGACCGCTGCCCGCCGGGGGAAGGCGAGCGCCCGAGGGCTGCCCGAGGGCGGACCCGCCGCCGCGGCGGGCCGCACTTCCCGGGAACCGCCGTCCACCCGCACCGTCGGGGGCCCCCTTCCGCGAGCACGCGCCCGGCGGAAGGCGGTGCGGCGCTGAGCCGGGGGGCGACGCCCGCTCTCCTCGTTCGCCACCTGGAGAGCGGGCGCGGAAGCGCCCCCGCGGCCGCCCGCCACCCCTGCCCTCGGACCGCGCGCGGTCGCGAAGGGCCACGGGGAGGGTCCCGTGCCCGCGGGCGGCGGGAACACCGGCCGAGCGGCGCCGCCGCCGCTCGGCGCGGGGCCGCCCGCGCTCGCCGGCCTCCGACCGCGGAGGGACCGCCGAGCGCTCGCCCCGGGCGGGCGGGCGGACGGCCGGCCGGCGGCCGGCGCCGCCGGTGCGTTCGAGACGAAGGCCGCCGAGGGGAGAGAGGCACGGCCGCGCCAGGCGCGGCGCCGCCCGCGCGGGACGGCCGCGGCGGCCCAGAAGAGAGAGCGCGCGCGGCGGGCCCCGGCGGCCGCCGCCCCGCGGCTGAGGAAGGGCAGAGAGCGCGCGCCCTCTGCCGGCGCCGCCCGTTTCGAGCCCAGCGGGTCGGCCCCGCGGCCGACCGCGCGCGCCGCGGCCTCTCCGCCGAGGCCGGGCCGCGAAGAGGGGGGGGCAGGGCGCCCCTCCCCGGCGCGGCGCGACTACCCCCGCACGCGCGCGCGCGGCGGGGACGACCGCCGCGACGGCGGGCGCGACCGGTGGCCGCGGACACCACCGCAGGGGATCGGCGGGAGTAGCTCCCCACCCCTCAATGGAGCCGCAACGCCACCGCCCGCCACCCGCCGCCGCCGCCGCCGCCGCCGCCGCCGCCGCCGCGGCGGGGCGCGCCGAGCCGCCCGAGTCTTTAAACCGCCGCCCGGCTCGGCGGCCCC
>NW_027099583.1:192500-195000 GCF_031753505.1 Anomalospiza imberbis | reverse complement strand
TCGCTCTCTCTCTCTCGCCTGCACGCCTTCGCTTTTCGTGGGCCCGCGCGCCTTCCTCGCGCGCTTCTCGGTGCCGCGGCTTAGGGCCGCGAGAGAAAAAAAAGCGACGGAGGCCTGGCGGGCGGCCCCCACACCGCCCGCAAGTCGGCACGTCCGAACCAAAAAAAAAAAAAGGCAACGGACCCGGCTGGCACAACCCGCCCCCCCGCCCCTGCACCGGCGGTAAACGGCTCGATCCTCACAGGACCGAGGAAGGGCGAGGCGCCGCCGCCTCGCCCGCGACAACGCTCCGGGGGGGCTCTGGGTCGGCTTCCGGTCCGTGCTAGGGCGGCCGGCCACCGCGGCCGGCCTCCGCCCCTGAAAAAACTCGCCCGCGACGCGGGTCCCCGGCTTAAGGCCGAGGAAGGGGGACGACTTCAACAGCGCGCGCTGGTGGGGCGCGGGGTGCCGCCACCCCGGCTCCACAGCTCATCGGGCGACCGCCGTCACCGAGTCCCTCAAGCGAGGCAGCGACGCCGAGGCCGGGCCGCGCGCCCCGCCGCACGGGCCCCCGCCACCCTTCCGACACGGACACGCTGGCACAACCAGGTCGGGAAGCAGGGGAACGGGACGCCGCCACCTCGGCGGGCCCGCGCGCGCCGCGCTCGGGGCTCTCAGGCGAGGGCCGGGAAAAGCCCCGGCCGCGTCCACCCGCGGCTGCCGCCCACCGCACCGGAGCGACAGCCCGAAAGCGCGCCCGCCGAGCGGGGCGCGCCCCGGCTTAAGGCCGGGCAGGAAAGGGGCGAGGCGCCGCCGCCTCGCCCGCCAGCAATCCCCAGGGGGGGCGCCCCCCCTTCGCCAAGCCGGCCACAGCCGGGCCGAAGCGGGACACGGCCCACGAAATCGATGGCCGCGGCCGACGGGCAGCTCGCGGCTCGTACTCGGTCTCTCTCGGCTTCTCTCCCTCTTTTTTTCCCTTCTCGCTTTATTTCTCCTCTTTCTCGCTAGCTCTCTCTCGCCTCTCGAACCGTACACCCCGTTTCCCTGGGCCAGACGGGCGGACCGGGACGACGCCACGGGGCTCGTCCCGCGTCAGCGGCACTCGCCTCGCTCGGAGGACTGCGCACGGGGGCCCCCGGCCTCCCTCGCCGCTTCGGTCACAGGCACGGCACGAGCCTGCGGGGAGACGGCCCGTCACCTCGCTCCCATAGTACGGACAGACGAGTCCCAGGCCGCAGACGCCTCCAAGAGGACCGATGGAAAGCGACCGGGAAGGTGCGCCGCCGCAGGCCGGCCCCTGCGATGACGTAGCCGGAGGCAGCTGAAAACAGCGACCCCTTGGTGAACTTCCGGAGCCGGCCGCGACAACAGGTCTACCCGGCCGCGACAACAGGTCTACCCGGCCGCTGCCGGAAATCGCCTAAGTCCCTCCGGAGCGAGGTAGACCTGTTGTCCGCCGTCCACCGCCCGCCGCCCGGGCGCCGCGCCGGGCCCGGCGGCCCCGGAGCCGGGGTAGACCTGTTGTCCGCGGGGTAGACCTGTTGTCCCCGGGGTAGACCTGCTGTCCGCGGGGTAGACCTGCTGTCCCCGGGGTAGACCTGCTGTCCGCGGGGTAGACCTGCTGTCCGCGGGGTAGACCTGCTGTCCGCGGGGTAGACCTGCTGTCCCCGGGGTAGACCTGCTGTCCCCGGGGTAGACCTGCTGTCCGCGGGGTAGACCTGCTGTCCCCGGGGTAGACCTGCTGTCCGCGGGGTAGACCTGCTGTCCGCGGGGTAGACCTGCTGTCCGCGGGGTAGACCTGCTGTCCCCGGGGTAGACCTGCTGTCCGCGGGGTAGACCTGCTGTCCGCGGGGTAGACCTGCTGTCCGCGGGGTAGACCTGCTGTCCGCGGGGTAGACCTGCTGTCCGCGGGGTAGACCGGTTGTCCGCGGGGTAGACCTGCTGTCCGCGGGGTAGACCTGCTGTCCGCGGGGTAGACCGGTTGTCCGCGGGGTAGACCTGCTGTCCGCGGGGTAGACCTGCTGTCCGCGGGGTAGACCTGCTGTCCGCGGGGTAGACCGGTTGTCCGCGGGGTAGACCTGCTGTCCGCGGGGTAGACCTGCTGTCCGCGGGGTAGACCTGCTGTCCGCGAGGTAGACCCGCTGTCCGCGGGGTAGACCCGCTGTCCGCGGGGTAGACCTGCTGTCCCCGGGGCAGACCCGCTGTCCCCGGGGCAGACCTGCTGTCCCCGGGGTAGACCTGTTGTCCGCCGCCCACCGCCCGCCGCCCGGGCGCCGCGCCGAGCCCGGCGGCCCCGGAGCCGGGCTAGACCTGCTGTCCGCCGCCCGGTTTTGGGGTTTTGGGGGTTTATTCCTTCCCGCCCCCCCCCCGCCCCAATCCCGTTTCTTTTCTCCTTTCTTTGAAAGAACGACTCTCCTATTTGTTTGGTACAAGAAGAAACTCGTCCGGAAGAGAAATTTCCTTGGCAAATCTTATTTCGTTTTTCTCTAGTATCCAGAGCACCCCCAGACCGAGCTGACGG
>NW_027099583.1:182500-185000 GCF_031753505.1 Anomalospiza imberbis | reverse complement strand
CGGCGAGCCGGAGACGGCGAGAGCGTCCGACCGACCGAGAGCGCGCGAGACAGACGCGGAGGAGGAGGAGACCCCCGTCCCGGAGACGAGAACCGAAAGAAGGCAGCGCGGCAGAGACGGCCCCGAGGGGGAAGACCGGCCGGGCGGCGCGCGACGGCCTCGGCGGGGAGAGAGCGAGGAAAGCGACGGCGCCCTTGACGCCCCGAGACGGCGACGGAAGGGGGCGGGGGAAGGAGCGGCCTCGGGGGTCGCCCCCGCCCCCGGCCCCCCGCGCACCGCGCGCGGCGGCAGCGGCACGGTACCCGCGCACGGTACCCACCCGCAGACAGCCGCCCGCGCGGGGGGGAGGCCGGAGGCGAGGCCCGCGCCTCGCCTCCCCTCTCGCCCTCGTCCCTCGGCCCTCGGCGGGGCGCCTTCGGCGCCGTCTCACTCGCTCCGACTCCCCGGCCGCCGCCACCGCCAGGCGGTGCGGCCCCGGCGAGGACGAGCTCCGCCCCAGCGGCTCGCTCCGGGAGCGGGGAGCTACGGAGCGCTCCCCGAGTCTGCATTTAGGGGGACGAAGGCCCTCGCGCGGCAACCGCTGCCGCGGCCGACGGGCCTGCGAAGCGACCCCAGCCGCGCCGCCGGGGCGGCCCCCGGGCGGCGATTGATCGTCAAGCGACGCTCAGACAGGCGTAGCCCCGGGAGGAACCCGGGGCCGCAAGTGCGTTCGAAGTGTCGATGATCAATGTGTCCTGCAATTCACATTAATTCTCGCAGCTAGCTGCGTTCTTCATCGACGCACGAGCCGAGTGATCCACCGCTAAGAGTTGTCTGGCTTTCGGCACCGACCCCGCGCGCGCGGGGGGGCCGGGAGCCGCTCTCGCCCGGAGCGGCCCCCCTTTTTTTTCTCTGGCGCCGAGGCCCCGCGCGGGGCCTGGCTCCGACCGTACGAGCAACGCGGAAAACCCCGGAGGGGGCGCGTGCGAGAAGAACACGGGAGGAACCCCACGGAACGCTCCCAAGGCCGGCCGAGAGGCGGGGGGACCCGCGCCCCCGACCGCCTCCCCCCGCCCGGCGAGGGGAGGCGCCGCCTACGTGTGCCGTCCTTCGGAGGCGGCCCAGGCGCCCGGGCTCGGCCCGGCCCTCCGCGCGGAGGGCCGCGCGGCGCGCGCCGCGGGAGCGCGGTGGCCCGCCCGGCCTCGCCGGCGCGGCGCCACGCGCCGGCGCGCGGCCCTCGGACCCCGCGCGCGCGCTTGCCTCCCCCCTGGAACCGCCGCCGCGCCGGCTCTCGCGGAGCGCCGCCGCGCCCACGCGCGCGGCCGACTCTCTCTCCCCAGGGGCCTTGCTGCGCTCGAGACGCCACGCGACGACCGCCGCCCCGCCGCCGGGCGCCGCGCCCCCCCCCGCCGGACCGCTGCCCGCCGGGGGAAGGCGAGCGCCCGAGGGCTGCCCGAGGGCGGACCCGCCGCCGCGGCGGGCCGCACTTCCCGGGAACCGCCGTCCACCCGCACCGTCGGGGGCCCCCTTCCGCGAGCACGCGCCCGGCGGAAGGCGGTGCGGCGCTGAGCCGGGGGGCGACGCCCGCTCTCCTCGTTCGCCACCTGGAGAGCGGGCGCGGAAGCGCCCCCGCGGCCGCCCGCCACCCCTGCCCTCGGACCGCGCGCGGTCGCGAAGGGCCACGGGGAGGGTCCCGTGCCCGCGGGCGGCGGGAACACCGGCCGAGCGGCGCCGCCGCCGCTCGGCGCGGGGCCGCCCGCGCTCGCCGGCCTCCGACCGCGGAGGGACCGCCGAGCGCTCGCCCCGGGCGGGCGGGCGGACGGCCGGCCGGCGGCCGGCGCCGCCGGTGCGTTCGAGACGAAGGCCGCCGAGGGGAGAGAGGCACGGCCGCGCCAGGCGCGGCGCCGCCCGCGCGGGACGGCCGCGGCGGCCCAGAAGAGAGAGCGCGCGCGGCGGGCCCCGGCGGCCGCCGCCCCGCGGCTGAGGAAGGGCAGAGAGCGCGCGCCCTCTGCCGGCGCCGCCCGTTTCGAGCCCAGCGGGTCGGCCCCGCGGCCGACCGCGCGCGCCGCGGCCTCTCCGCCGAGGCCGGGCCGCGAAGAGGGGGGGGCAGGGCGCCCCTCCCCGGCGCGGCGCGACTACCCCCGCACGCGCGCGCGCGGCGGGGACGACCGCCGCGACGGCGGGCGCGACCGGTGGCCGCGGACACCACCGCAGGGGATCGGCGGGAGTAGCTCCCCACCCCTCAATGGAGCCGCAACGCCACCGCCCGCCACCCGCCGCCGCCGCCGCCGCCGCCGCCGCCGCCGCCGCGGCGGGGCGCGCCGAGCCGCCCGAGTCTTTAAACCGCCGCCCGGCTCGGCGGCCCCTTTTTCGGTCCTTCCCGCGGCGTTTGACGACGCCGAGGGGGAAGCCTGGGACCGCCGAGGCGCGGAGCGCTAGGTACCTGGCCCTGGGGCGAGGGAAACGACCTGCATGGCCCCGCCGGGGTGCCTCCCCCGCTGCCGCCCTCGGGGGAGCGTCC
>NW_027099583.1:175000-177500 GCF_031753505.1 Anomalospiza imberbis | reverse complement strand
GAACCAAAAAAAAAAAAAGGCAACGGACCCGGCTGGCACAACCCGCCCCCCCGCCCCTGCACCGGCGGTAAACGGCTCGATCCTCACAGGACCGAGGAAGGGCGAGGCGCCGCCGCCTCGCCCGCGACAACGCTCCGGGGGGGCTCTGGGTCGGCTTCCGGTCCGTGCTAGGGCGGCCGGCCACCGCGGCCGGCCTCCGCCCCTGAAAAAACTCGCCCGCGACGCGGGTCCCCGGCTTAAGGCCGAGGAAGGGGGACGACTTCAACAGCGCGCGCTGGTGGGGCGCGGGGTGCCGCCACCCCGGCTCCACAGCTCATCGGGCGACCGCCGTCACCGAGTCCCTCAAGCGAGGCAGCGACGCCGAGGCCGGGCCGCGCGCCCCGCCGCACGGGCCCCCGCCACCCTTCCGACACGGACACGCTGGCACAACCAGGTCGGGAAGCAGGGGAACGGGACGCCGCCACCTCGGCGGGCCCGCGCGCGCCGCGCTCGGGGCTCTCAGGCGAGGGCCGGGAAAAGCCCCGGCCGCGTCCACCCGCGGCTGCCGCCCACCGCACCGGAGCGACAGCCCGAAAGCGCGCCCGCCGAGCGGGGCGCGCCCCGGCTTAAGGCCGGGCAGGAAAGGGGCGAGGCGCCGCCGCCTCGCCCGCCAGCAATCCCCAGGGGGGGCGCCCCCCCTTCGCCAAGCCGGCCACAGCCGGGCCGAAGCGGGACACGGCCCACGAAATCGATGGCCGCGGCCGACGGGCAGCTCGCGGCTCGTACTCGGTCTCTCTCGGCTTCTCTCCCTCTTTTTTTCCCTTCTCGCTTTATTTCTCCTCTTTCTCGCTAGCTCTCTCTCGCCTCTCGAACCGTACACCCCGTTTCCCTGGGCCAGACGGGCGGACCGGGACGACGCCACGGGGCTCGTCCCGCGTCAGCGGCACTCGCCTCGCTCGGAGGACTGCGCACGGGGGCCCCCGGCCTCCCTCGCCGCTTCGGTCACAGGCACGGCACGAGCCTGCGGGGAGACGGCCCGTCACCTCGCTCCCATAGTACGGACAGACGAGTCCCAGGCCGCAGACGCCTCCAAGAGGACCGATGGAAAGCGACCGGGAAGGTGCGCCGCCGCAGGCCGGCCCCTGCGATGACGTAGCCGGAGGCAGCTGAAAACAGCGACCCCTTGGTGAACTTCCGGAGCCGGCCGCGACAACAGGTCTACCCGGCCGCGACAACAGGTCTACCCGGCCGCTGCCGGAAATCGCCTAAGTCCCTCCGGAGCGAGGTAGACCTGTTGTCCGCCGTCCACCGCCCGCCGCCCGGGCGCCGCGCCGGGCCCGGCGGCCCCGGAGCCGGGGTAGACCTGTTGTCCGCGGGGTAGACCTGTTGTCCCCGGGGTAGACCTGCTGTCCGCGGGGTAGACCTGCTGTCCCCGGGGTAGACCTGCTGTCCGCGGGGTAGACCTGCTGTCCGCGGGGTAGACCTGCTGTCCCCGGGGTAGACCTGCTGTCCCCGGGGTAGACCTGCTGTCCGCGGGGTAGACCTGCTGTCCCCGGGGTAGACCTGCTGTCCGCGGGGTAGACCTGCTGTCCGCGGGGTAGACCTGCTGTCCGCGGGGTAGACCTGCTGTCCCCGGGGTAGACCTGCTGTCCGCGGGGTAGACCTGCTGTCCGCGGGGTAGACCTGCTGTCCGCGGGGTAGACCTGCTGTCCGCGGGGTAGACCTGCTGTCCGCGGGGTAGACCGGTTGTCCGCGGGGTAGACCTGCTGTCCGCGGGGTAGACCTGCTGTCCGCGGGGTAGACCGGTTGTCCGCGGGGTAGACCTGCTGTCCGCGGGGTAGACCTGCTGTCCGCGGGGTAGACCTGCTGTCCGCGGGGTAGACCGGTTGTCCGCGGGGTAGACCTGCTGTCCGCGGGGTAGACCTGCTGTCCGCGGGGTAGACCTGCTGTCCGCGAGGTAGACCCGCTGTCCGCGGGGTAGACCCGCTGTCCGCGGGGTAGACCTGCTGTCCCCGGGGCAGACCCGCTGTCCCCGGGGCAGACCTGCTGTCCCCGGGGTAGACCTGTTGTCCGCCGCCCACCGCCCGCCGCCCGGGCGCCGCGCCGAGCCCGGCGGCCCCGGAGCCGGGCTAGACCTGCTGTCCGCCGCCCGGTTTTGGGGTTTTGGGGGTTTATTCCTTCCCGCCCCCCCCCCGCCCCAATCCCGTTTCTTTTCTCCTTTCTTTGAAAGAACGACTCTCCTATTTGTTTGGTACAAGAAGAAACTCGTCCGGAAGAGAAATTTCCTTGGCAAATCTTATTTCGTTTTTCTCTAGTATCCAGAGCACCCCCAGACCGAGCTGACGGGCCGCCTGCGCCCTGTGCAAGCGGGAAAGCGGGCGGCCGCTTTTGGGCCGGTTCTTTCACGGTCCGCAGAGACCCTCCAGGCCCGGCAGGGGTCTGGGGGGCCCCGGGGGCTCGGACCCGAGGCGCCCGGGGCCGGGACGAAGCCGCCGGCCCCTGGCCCTCGTTCCCACAGACA
>NW_027099583.1:165000-167500 GCF_031753505.1 Anomalospiza imberbis | reverse complement strand
AGAGACGGCCCCGAGGGGGAAGACCGGCCGGGCGGCGCGCGACGGCCTCGGCGGGGAGAGAGCGAGGAAAGCGACGGCGCCCTTGACGCCCCGAGACGGCGACGGAAGGGGGCGGGGGAAGGAGCGGCCTCGGGGGTCGCCCCCGCCCCCGGCCCCCCGCGCACCGCGCGCGGCGGCAGCGGCACGGTACCCGCGCACGGTACCCACCCGCAGACAGCCGCCCGCGCGGGGGGGAGGCCGGAGGCGAGGCCCGCGCCTCGCCTCCCCTCTCGCCCTCGTCCCTCGGCCCTCGGCGGGGCGCCTTCGGCGCCGTCTCACTCGCTCCGACTCCCCGGCCGCCGCCACCGCCAGGCGGTGCGGCCCCGGCGAGGACGAGCTCCGCCCCAGCGGCTCGCTCCGGGAGCGGGGAGCTACGGAGCGCTCCCCGAGTCTGCATTTAGGGGGACGAAGGCCCTCGCGCGGCAACCGCTGCCGCGGCCGACGGGCCTGCGAAGCGACCCCAGCCGCGCCGCCGGGGCGGCCCCCGGGCGGCGATTGATCGTCAAGCGACGCTCAGACAGGCGTAGCCCCGGGAGGAACCCGGGGCCGCAAGTGCGTTCGAAGTGTCGATGATCAATGTGTCCTGCAATTCACATTAATTCTCGCAGCTAGCTGCGTTCTTCATCGACGCACGAGCCGAGTGATCCACCGCTAAGAGTTGTCTGGCTTTCGGCACCGACCCCGCGCGCGCGGGGGGGCCGGGAGCCGCTCTCGCCCGGAGCGGCCCCCCTTTTTTTTCTCTGGCGCCGAGGCCCCGCGCGGGGCCTGGCTCCGACCGTACGAGCAACGCGGAAAACCCCGGAGGGGGCGCGTGCGAGAAGAACACGGGAGGAACCCCACGGAACGCTCCCAAGGCCGGCCGAGAGGCGGGGGGACCCGCGCCCCCGACCGCCTCCCCCCGCCCGGCGAGGGGAGGCGCCGCCTACGTGTGCCGTCCTTCGGAGGCGGCCCAGGCGCCCGGGCTCGGCCCGGCCCTCCGCGCGGAGGGCCGCGCGGCGCGCGCCGCGGGAGCGCGGTGGCCCGCCCGGCCTCGCCGGCGCGGCGCCACGCGCCGGCGCGCGGCCCTCGGACCCCGCGCGCGCGCTTGCCTCCCCCCTGGAACCGCCGCCGCGCCGGCTCTCGCGGAGCGCCGCCGCGCCCACGCGCGCGGCCGACTCTCTCTCCCCAGGGGCCTTGCTGCGCTCGAGACGCCACGCGACGACCGCCGCCCCGCCGCCGGGCGCCGCGCCCCCCCCCGCCGGACCGCTGCCCGCCGGGGGAAGGCGAGCGCCCGAGGGCTGCCCGAGGGCGGACCCGCCGCCGCGGCGGGCCGCACTTCCCGGGAACCGCCGTCCACCCGCACCGTCGGGGGCCCCCTTCCGCGAGCACGCGCCCGGCGGAAGGCGGTGCGGCGCTGAGCCGGGGGGCGACGCCCGCTCTCCTCGTTCGCCACCTGGAGAGCGGGCGCGGAACCGCCCCCGCGGCCGCCCGCCACCCCTGCCCTCGGACCGCGCGCGGTCGCGAAGGGCCACGGGGAGGGTCCCGTGCCCGCGGGCGGCGGGAACACCGGCCGAGCGGCGCCGCCGCCGCTCGGCGCGGGGCCGCCCGCGCTCGCCGGCCTCCGACCGCGGAGGGACCGCCGAGCGCTCGCCCCGGGCGGGCGGGCGGACGGCCGGCCGGCGGCCGGCGCCGCCGGTGCGTTCGAGACGAAGGCCGCCGAGGGGAGAGAGGCACGGCCGCGCCAGGCGCGGCGCCGCCCGCGCGGGACGGCCGCGGCGGCCCAGAAGAGAGAGCGCGCGCGGCGGGCCCCGGCGGCCGCCGCCCCGCGGCTGAGGAAGGGCAGAGAGCGCGCGCCCTCTGCCGGCGCCGCCCGTTTCGAGCCCAGCGGGTCGGCCCCGCGGCCGACCGCGCGCGCCGCGGCCTCTCCGCCGAGGCCGGGCCGCGAAGAGGGGGGGGCAGGGCGCCCCTCCCCGGCGCGGCGCGACTACCCCCGCACGCGCGCGCGCGGCGGGGACGACCGCCGCGACGGCGGGCGCGACCGGTGGCCGCGGACACCACCGCAGGGGATCGGCGGGAGTAGCTCCCCACCCCTCAATGGAGCCGCAACGCCACCGCCCGCCACCCGCCGCCGCCGCCGCCGCCGCCGCCGCCGCCGCCGCCGCGGGGCGCGCCGAGCCGCCCGAGTCTTTAAACCGCCGCCCGGCTCGGCGGCCCCTTTTTCGGTCCTTCCCGCGGCGTTTGACGACGCCGAGGGGGAAGCCTGGGACCGCCGAGGCGCGGAGCGCTAGGTACCTGGCCCTGGGGCGAGGGAAACGACCTGCATGGCCCCGCCGGGGTGCCTCCCCCGCTGCCGCCCTCGGGGGAGCGTCCACCGGCGGGGGCGCGCCCGACATCTGCCGCCACCACCGCGGCGTCCTCCTCGGGGCCCGGGGTTTCCCTCAGTAGCCCGGCGCTGCGCCCGAGAGGACCGCCGCAGCTCGGG
>NW_027099583.1:157500-160000 GCF_031753505.1 Anomalospiza imberbis | reverse complement strand
AACGCTCCGGGGGGGCTCTGGGTCGGCTTCCGGTCCGTGCTAGGGCGGCCGGCCACCGCGGCCGGCCTCCGCCCCTGAAAAAACTCGCCCGCGACGCGGGTCCCCGGCTTAAGGCCGAGGAAGGGGGACGACTTCAACAGCGCGCGCTGGTGGGGCGCGGGGTGCCGCCACCCCGGCTCCACAGCTCATCGGGCGACCGCCGTCACCGAGTCCCTCAAGCGAGGCAGCGACGCCGAGGCCGGGCCGCGCGCCCCGCCGCACGGGCCCCCGCCACCCTTCCGACACGGACACGCTGGCACAACCAGGTCGGGAAGCAGGGGAACGGGACGCCGCCACCTCGGCGGGCCCGCGCGCGCCGCGCTCGGGGCTCTCAGGCGAGGGCCGGGAAAAGCCCCGGCCGCGTCCACCCGCGGCTGCCGCCCACCGCACCGGAGCGACAGCCCGAAAGCGCGCCCGCCGAGCGGGGCGCGCCCCGGCTTAAGGCCGGGCAGGAAAGGGGCGAGGCGCCGCCGCCTCGCCCGCCAGCAATCCCCAGGGGGGGCGCCCCCCCGTTCGCCAAGCCGGCCACAGCCGGGCCGAAGCGGGACACGGCCCACGAAATCGATGGCCGCGGCCGACGGGCAGCTCGCAGCTCGTACTCGGTCTCTCTCGGCTTCTCTCCCTCTTTTTTTCCCTTCTCGCTTTATTTCTCCTCTTTCTCTCGAGCTCTCTCTCGCCTCTCGAACCGTACACCCCGTTTCCCTGGGCCAGACGGGCGGACCGGGACGACGCCACGGGGCTCGTCCCGCGTCAGCGGCACTCGCCTCGCTCGGAGGACTGCGCACGGGGGCCCCCGGCCTCCCTCGCCGCTTCGGTCACAGGCACGGGACGAGCCTGCGGGGAGACGGCCCGTCACCTCGCTCCCATAGTACGGACAGACGAGTCCCAGGCCGCAGACGCCTCCAAGAGGACCGATGGAAAGCGACCGGGAAGGTGCGCCGCCGCAGGCCGGCCCCTGCGATGACGTAGCCGGAGGCAGCTGAAAACAGCGACCCCTTGGTGAACTTCCGGAGCCGGCCGCGACAACAGGTCTACCCGGCCGCGACAACAGGTCTACCCGGCCGCTGCCGGAAATCGCCTAAGTCCCTCCGGAGCGAGGTAGACCTGTTGTCCGCCGTCCACCGCCCGCCGCCCGGGCGCCGCGCCGGGCCCGGCGGCCCCGGAGCCGGGGTAGACCTGTTGTCCGCGGGGTAGACCTGTTGTCCCCGGGGTAGACCTGCTGTCCGCGGGGTAGACCTGCTGTCCCCGGGGTAGACCTGCTGTCCGCGGGGTAGACCTGCTGTCCGCGGGGTAGACCTGCTGTCCGCGGGGTAGACCTGCTGTCCCCGGGGTAGACCTGTTGTCCCCGGGGTAGACCTGCTGTCCGCGAGGTAGACCTGCTGTCCGCGGGGTAGACCTGCTGTCCGCGGGGTAGACCTGCTGTCCGCGGGGTAGACCTGCTGTCCGCGAGGTAGACCTGCTGTCCGCGGGGTAGACCGGTTGTCCCCGGGGTAGACCTGCTGTCCGCGGGGTAGACCTGCTGTCCGCGGGGTAGACCTGCTGTCCGCGGGGTAGACCGGTTGTCCCCGGGGTAGACCTGCTGTCCGCGGGGTAGACCTGTTGTCCCCGGGGTAGACCTGCTGTCCGCGAGGTAGACCTGCTGTCCGCGGGGTAGACCTGCTGTCCGCGGGGTAGACCTGCTGTCCGCGGGGTAGACCTGCTGTCCGCGAGGTAGACCTGCTGTCCGCGGGGTAGACCGGTTGTCCGCGGGGTAGACCCGCTGTCCGCGGGGTAGACCTGCTGTCCGCGGGGTAGACCCGCTGTCCGCGGGGTAGACCTGCTGTCCGCGGGGTAGACCCGCTGTGCGCGGGGTAGACCTGCTGTCCCCGGGGTAGACCCGCTGTCCCCGGGGTAGACCTGCTGTCCCCGGGGTAGACCTGTTGTCCGCCGCCCACCGCCCGCCGCCCGGGCGCCGCGCCGAGCCCGGCGGCCCCGGAGCCGGGCTAGACCTGCTGTCCGCCGCCCGGTTTTGGGGTTTTGGGGGTTTATTCCTTCCCGCCCCCCCCCCGCCCCAATCCCGTTTCTTTTCTCCTTTCTTTGAAAGAACGACTCTCCTATTTGTTTGGTACAAGAAGAAACTCGTCCGGAAGAGAAATTTTCTTGGCAAATCTTATTTCGTTTTTCTCTAGTATCCAGAGCACCCCCAGACCGAGCTGACGGGCCGCCTGCGCCCTGTGCAAGCGGGAAAGCGGGCGGCCGCTTTTGGGCCGGTTCTTTCACGGTCCGCAGAGACCCTCCAGGCCCGGCAGGGGTCTGGGGGGCCCCGGGGGCTCGGAGCCGAGGCGCCCGGGGCCGGGACGAAGCCGCCGGCCCCTGGCCCTCGTTCCCACAGACAGAGAGAGAGAGAGAGAGAGAGAGAGACAGACACAGTGACACACACGCCCACTCCACACACTCGCACTCCGCCGCCACCCCCTCGGAC
>NW_027099583.1:147500-150000 GCF_031753505.1 Anomalospiza imberbis | reverse complement strand
GCCTCCCCTCTCGCCCTCGTCCCTCGGCCCTCGGCGGGGCGCCTTCGGCGCCGTCTCGCTCGCTCCGACTCCCCGGCCGCCGCCACCGCCAGGCGGTGCGGCCCCGGCGAGGACGAGCTCCGCCCCAGCGGCTCGCTCCGGGAGCGGGGAGCTACGGAGCGCTCCCCGAGTCTGCATTTAGGGGGACGAAGGCCCTCGCGCGGCAACCGCTGCCGCGGCCGACGGGCCTGCGAAGCGACCCCAGCCGCGCCGCCGGGGCGGCCCCCGGGCGGCGATTGATCGTCAAGCGACGCTCAGACAGGCGTAGCCCCGGGAGGAACCCGGGGCCGCAAGTGCGTTCGAAGTGTCGATGATCAATGTGTCCTGCAATTCACATTAATTCTCGCAGCTAGCTGCGTTCTTCATCGACGCACGAGCCGAGTGATCCACCGCTAAGAGTTGTCTGGCTTTCGGCACCGACCCCGCGCGCGCGGGGGGGCCGGGAGCCGCTCTCGCCCGGAGCGGCCCCCCTTTTTTTTCTCTGGCGCCGAGGCCCCGCGCGGGGCCTGGCTCCGACCGTACGAGCAACGCGGAAAACCCCGGAGGGGGCGCGTGCGAGAAGAACACGGGAGGAACCCCACGGAACGCTCCCAAGGCCGGCCGAGAGGCGGGGGGACCCGCGCCCCCGACCGCCTCCCCCCGCCCGGCGAGGGGAGGCGCCGCCTACGTGTGCCGTCCTTCGGAGGCGGCCCAGGCGCCCGGGCTCGGCCCGGCCCTCCGCGCGGAGGGCCGCGCGGCGCGCGCCGCGGGAGCGCGGTGGCCCACCCGGCCTCGCCGGCGCGGCGCCACGCGCCGGCGCGCGGCCCTCGGACCCCGCGCGCGCGCTTGCCTCCCCCCTGGAACCGCCGCCGCGCCGGCTCTCGCGGAGCGCCGCCGCGCCCACGCGCGCGGCCGACTCTCTCTCCCCAGGGGCCTTGCTGCGCTCGAGACGCCACGCGACGACCGCCGCCCCGCCGCCGGGCGCCGCGCCCCCCCCCGCCGGACCGCTGCCCGCCGGGGGAAGGCGAGCGCCCGAGGGCTGCCCGAGGGCGGACCCGCCGCCGCGGCGGGCCGCACTTCCCGGGAACCGCCGTCCACCCGCACCGTCGGGGGCCCCCTTCCGCGAGCACGCGCCCGGCGGAAGGCGGTGCGGCGCTGAGCCAGGGGGCGACGCCCGCTCTCCTCGTTCGCCACCTGGAGAGCGGGCGCGGAAGCGCCCCCGCGGCCGCCCGCCACCCCTGCCCTCGGACCGCGCGCGGTCGCGAAGGGCCACGGGGAGGGTCCCGTGCCCGCGGGCGGCGGGAACACCGGCCGAGCGGCGCCGCCGCCGCTCGGCGCGGGGCCGCCCGCGCTCGCCGGCCTCCGACCGCGGAGGGACCGCCGAGCGCTCGCCCCGGGCGGGCGGGCGGACGGCCGGCCGGCGGCCGGCGCCGCCGGTGCGTTCGAGACGAAGGCCGCCGAGGGGAGAGAGGCACGGCCGCGCCAGGCGCGGCGCCGCCCGCGCGGGACGGCCGCGGCGGCCCAGAAGAGAGAGCGCGCGGCGGGCCCCGGCGGCCGCCGCCCCGCGGCTGAGGAAGGGCAGAGAGCGCGCGCCCTCTGCCGGCGCCGCCCGTTTCGAGCCCAGCGGGTCGGCCCCGCGGCCGACCGCGCGCGCCGCGGCCTCTCCGCCGAGGCCGGGCCGCGAAGAGGGGGGGGCAGGGCGCCCCTCCCCGGCGCGGCGCGACTACCCCCGCACGCGCGCGCGCGGCGGGGACGACCGCCGCGACGGCGGGCGCGACCGGTGGCCGCGGACACCACCGCAGGGGATCGGCGGGAGTAGCTCCCCACCCCTCAATGGAGCCGCAACGCCACCGCCCGCCACCCGCCGCCGCCGCCGCCGCCGCCGCCGCCGCCGCGGCGGGGCGCGCCGAGCCGCCCGAGTCTTTAAACCGCCGCCCGGCTCGGCGGCCCCTTTTTCGGTCCTTCCCGCGGCGTTTGACGACGCCGAGGGGGAAGCCTGGGACCGCCGAGGCGCGGAGCGCTAGGTACCTGGCCCTGGGGCGAGGGAAACGACCTGCATGGCCCCGCCGGGGTGCCTCCCCCGCTGCCGCCCTCGGGGGAGCGTCCACCGGCGGGGGCGCGCCCGACATCTGCCGCCACCACCGCGGCGTCCTCCTCGGGGCCCGGGGTTTCCCTCAGTAGCCCGGCGCTGCGCCCGAGAGGACCGCCGCAGCTCGGGCCGCCCCCGCCGACGCGGGGAGGCGGCCCGGCCGCCGAGCGCCTCGCCGACCCCGCCGAGAGGCCGCGGCAATGACGACGACGACGACGACGACGGGAAGGCCCCCGCCGCCGCCGCCACCGCCGCCACCGCCGCCTCCCGGCGGCGGGTCGCGGCACGCGGCCGCGCGCGCGCGCAACCCTGAAGCGCGGCCCGGAACACCCGGAGGCCCGGCCCTCGCGGTTTTCTCCTCTCCTGCGCGCCACGGGAGCCGCCTCGGCCCGA
>NW_027099583.1:140000-142500 GCF_031753505.1 Anomalospiza imberbis | reverse complement strand
GCACGGGCCCCCGCCACCCTTCCGACACGGACACGCTGGCACAACCAGGTCGGGAAGCAGGGGAACGGGACGCCGCCACCTCGGCGGGCCCGCGCGCGCCGCGCTCGGGGCTCTCAGGCGAGGGCCGGGAAAAGCCCCGGCCGCGTCCACCCGCGGCTGCCGCCCACCGCACCGGAGCGACAGCCCGAAAGCGCGCCCGCCGAGCGGGGCGCGCCCCGGCTTAAGGCCGGGCAGGAAAGGGGCGAGGCGCCGCCGCCTCGCCCGCCAGCAATCCCCAGGGGGGGCGCCCCCCCTTCGCCAAGCCGGCCACAGCCGGGCCGAAGCGGGACACGGCCCACGAAATCGATGGCCGCGGCCGACGGGCAGCTCGCGGCTCGTACTCGGTCTCTCTCGGCTTCTCTCCCTCTTTTTTTCCCTTCTCGCTTTATTTCTCCTCTTTCTCGCTAGCTCTCTCTCGCCTCTCGAACCGTACACCCCGTTTCCCTGGGCCAGACGGGCGGACCGGGACGACGCCACGGGGCTCGTCCCGCGTCAGCGGCACTCGCCTCGCTCGGAGGACTGCGCACGGGGGCCCCCGGCCTCCCTCGCCGCTTACGGTCACAGGCACGGCACGAGCCTGCGGGGAGACGGCCCGTCACCTCGCTCCCATAGTACGGACAGACGAGTCCCAGGCCGCAGACGCCTCCAAGAGGACCGATGGAAAGCGACCGGGAAGGTGCGCCGCCGCAGGCCGGCCCCTGCGATGACGTAGCCGGAGGCAGCTGAAAACAGCGACCCCTTGGTGAACTTCCGGAGCCGGCCGCGACAACAGGTCTACCCGGCCGCGACAACAGGTCTACCCGGCCGCGACAACAGGTCTACCCGGCCGCTGCCGGAAATCGCCTAAGTCCCTCCGGAGCGAGGTAGACCTGTTGTCCGCCGTCCACCGCCCGCCGCCCGGGCGCCGCGCCGGGCCCGGCGGCCCCGGAGCCGGGGTAGACCTGTTGTCCGCGGGGTAGACCTGTTGTCCCCGGGGTAGACCTGCTGTCCGCGGGGTAGACCTGCTGTCCGCGGGGTAGACCTGCTGTCCGCGGGGTAGACCGGTTGTCCGCGGGGTAGACCTGCTGTCCGCGGGGTAGACCTGCTGTCCGCGGGGTAGACCTGCTGTCCCCGGGGTAGACCTGCTGTCCGCGGGGTAGACCTGTTGTCCCCGGGGTAGACCTGCTGTCCGCGAGGTAGACCTGCTGTCCGCGGGGTAGACCTGCTGTCCGCGGGGTAGACCTGCTGTCCGCGGGGTAGACCTGCTGTCCGCGAGGTAGACCTGCTGTCCGCGGGGTAGACCGGTTGTCCCCGGGGTAGACCTGCTGTCCGCGGGGTAGACCTGTTGTCCCCGGGGTAGACCCGCTGTCCGCGAGGTAGACCTGCTGTCCGCGGGGTAGACCCGCTGTCCGCGGGGTAGACCTGCTGTCCGCGGGGTAGACCCGCTGTGCGCGGGGTAGACCTGCTGTCCCCGGGGTAGACCCGCTGTCCCCGGGGTAGACCTGCTGTCCCCGGGGTAGACCTGTTGTCCGCCGCCCACCGCCCGCCGCCCGGGCGCCGCGCCGAGCCCGGCGGCCCCGGAGCCGGGCTAGACCTGCTGTCCGCCGCCCGGTTTTGGGGTTTTGGGGGTTTATTCCTTCCCGCCCCCCCCCCGCCCCAATCCCGTTTCTTTTCTCCTTTCTTTGAAAGAACGACTCTCCTATTTGTTTGGTACAAGAAGAAACTCGTCCAGAAGAGAAATTTTCTTGGCAAATCTTATTTCGTTTTTCTCTAGTATCCAGAGCACCCCCAGACCGAGCTGACGGGCCGCCTGCGCCCTGTGCAAGCGGGAAAGCGGGCGGCCGCTTTTGGGCCGGTTCTTTCACGGTCCGCAGAGACCCTCCAGGCCCGGCAGGGGTCTGGGGGGCCCCGGGGGCTCGGAGCCGAGGCGCCCGGGGCCGGGACGAAGCCGCCGGCCCCTGGCCCTCGTTCCCACAGACAGAGAGAGAGAGAGAGAGAGAGAGAGACAGACACAGTGACACACACGCCCACTCCACACACTCGCACTCCGCCGCCACCCCCTCGGACACCGCACCCACCACCCGCGCCGCTCCCTCCCTCCCGGATGCGCGGGCCGCCCGCCTTACACGAGCTTGCAGGCCGGGACAGGGCCAGGCGGGGGGGGGCATCGGTTGGAGGAACACAGGTCTACCCCGGCACGCGGCGGCCGGAGGCTAAGTCGGAGCCGAGATACCAGGTCTACGAAGGGGCCGGGCGAAGGTAAGCCACGACGGGGCCGAGACAACAGGTCTAGCCACGGTCCCGGAGCCCGGAGACCGAGGCCGGCCGGGCACAACAGGTCTAGCCACGGTCCCGGCGCCCGGAGGCCGAGGCCGGCCGGGGAGAACAGGTCTAGCCACGGTCCCGGCGCCCGGAGGCCGAGGCCGGCCGGGGGCAACAGGTCTACCCACGGTCCCGGCGCCCGGAGGCCGAGGCCGGCCGG
>NW_027099583.1:130000-132500 GCF_031753505.1 Anomalospiza imberbis | reverse complement strand
CGAGAACCGAAAGAAGGCAGCGCGGCAGAGACGGCCCCGAGGGGGAAGACCGGCCGGGCGGCGCGCGACGGCCTCGGCGGGGAGAGAGCGAGGAAAGCGACGGCGCCCTTGACGCCCCGAGACGGCGACGGAAGGGGGCGGGGGAAGGAGCGGCCTCGGGGGTCGCCCCCGCCCCCGGCCCCCCGCGCACCGCGCGCGGCGGCAGCGGCACGGTACCCGCGCACGGTACCCACCCGCAGACAGCCGCCCGCGCGGGGGGGAGGCCGGAGGCGAGGCCCGCGCCTCGCCTCCCCTCTCGCCCTCGTCCCTCGGCCCTCGGCGGGGCGCCTTCGGCGCCGTCTCGCTCGCTCCGACTCCCCGGCCGCCGCCACCGCCAGGCGGTGCGGCCCCGGCGAGGACGAGCTCCGCCCCAGCGGCTCGCTCCGGGAGCGGGGAGCTACGGAGCGCTCCCCGAGTCTGCATTTAGGGGGACGAAGGCCCTCGCGCGGCAACCGCTGCCGCGGCCGACGGGCCTGCGAAGCGACCCCAGCCGCGCCGCCGGGGCGGCCCCCGGGCGGCGATTGATCGTCAAGCGACGCTCAGACAGGCGTAGCCCCGGGAGGAACCCGGGGCCGCAAGTGCGTTCGAAGTGTCGATGATCAATGTGTCCTGCAATTCACATTAATTCTCGCAGCTAGCTGCGTTCTTCATCGACGCACGAGCCGAGTGATCCACCGCTAAGAGTTGTCTGGCTTTCGGCACCGACCCCGCGCGCGCGGGGGGGCCGGGAGCCGCTCTCGCCCGGAGCGGCCCCCCTTTTTTTTCTCTGGCGCCGAGGCCCCGCGCGGGGCCTGGCTCCGACCGTACGAGCAACGCGGAAAACCCCGGAGGGGGCGCGTGCGAGAAGAACACGGGAGGAACCCCACGGAACGCTCCCAAGGCCGGCCGAGAGGCGGGGGGACCCGCGCCCCCGACCGCCTCCCCCCGCCCGGCGAGGGGAGGCGCCGCCTACGTGTGCCGTCCTTCGGAGGCGGCCCAGGCGCCCGGGCTCGGCCCGGCCCTCCGCGCGGAGGGCCGCGCGGCGCGCGCCGCGGGAGCGCGGTGGCCCACCCGGCCTCGCCGGCGCGGCGCCACGCGCCGGCGCGCGGCCCTCGGACCCCGCGCGCGCGCTTGCCTCCCCCCTGGAACCGCCGCCGCGCCGGCTCTCGCGGAGCGCCGCCGCGCCCACGCGCGCGGCCGACTCTCTCTCCCCAGGGGCCTTGCTGCGCTCGAGACGCCACGCGACGACCGCCGCCCCGCCGCCGGGCGCCGCGCCCCCCCCCGCCGGACCGCTGCCCGCCGGGGGAAGGCGAGCGCCCGAGGGCTGCCCGAGGGCGGACCCGCCGCCGCGGCGGGCCGCACTTCCCGGGAACCGCCGTCCACCCGCACCGTCGGGGGCCCCCTTCCGCGAGCACGCGCCCGGCGGAAGGCGGTGCGGCGCTGAGCCAGGGGGCGACGCCCGCTCTCCTCGTTCGCCACCTGGAGAGCGGGCGCGGAAGCGCCCCCGCGGCCGCCCGCCACCCCTGCCCTCGGACCGCGCGCGGTCGCGAAGGGCCACGGGGAGGGTCCCGTGCCCGCGGGCGGCGGGAACACCGGCCGAGCGGCGCCGCCGCCGCTCGGCGCGGGGCCGCCCGCGCTCGCCGGCCTCCGACCGCGGAGGGACCGCCGAGCGCTCGCCCCGGGCGGGCGGGCGGACGGCCGGCCGGCGGCCGGCGCCGCCGGTGCGTTCGAGACGAAGGCCGCCGAGGGGAGAGAGGCACGGCCGCGCCAGGCGCGGCGCCGCCCGCGCGGGACGGCCGCGGCGGCCCAGAAGAGAGAGCGCGCGGCGGGCCCCGGCGGCCGCCGCCCCGCGGCTGAGGAAGGGCAGAGAGCGCGCGCCCTCTGCCGGCGCCGCCCGTTTCGAGCCCAGCGGGTCGGCCCCGCGGCCGACCGCGCGCGCCGCGGCCTCTCCGCCGAGGCCGGGCCGCGAAGAGGGGGGGGCAGGGCGCCCCTCCCCGGCGCGGCGCGACTACCCCCGCACGCGCGCGCGCGGCGGGGACGACCGCCGCGACGGCGGGCGCGACCGGTGGCCGCGGACACCACCGCAGGGGATCGGCGGGAGTAGCTCCCCACCCCTCAATGGAGCCGCAACGCCACCGCCCGCCACGCCGCCGCCGCCGCCGCCGCCGCCGCCGCCGCGGCGGGGCGCGCCGAGCCGCCCGAGTCTTTAAACCGCCGCCCGGCTCGGCGGCCCCTTTTTCGGTCCTTCCCGCGGCGTTTGACGACGCCGAGGGGGAAGCCTGGGACCGCCGAGGCGCGGAGCGCTAGGTACCTGGCCCTGGGGCGAGGGAAACGACCTGCATGGCCCCGCCGGGGTGCCTCCCCCGCTGCCGCCCTCGGGGGAGCGTCCACCGGCGGGGGCGCGCCCGACATCTGCCGCCACCACCGCGGCGTCCTCCTCGGGGCCCGGGGTTTCCCTCAGTAGCCCGGCGCTGCGCCCGAG
>NW_027099583.1:122500-125000 GCF_031753505.1 Anomalospiza imberbis | reverse complement strand
GGCGCCGCCGCCTCGCCCGCGACAACGCTCCGGGGGGGCTCTGGGTCGGCTTCCGGTCCGTGCTAGGGCGGCCGGCCACCGCGGCCGGCCTCCGCCCCTGAAAAAACTCGCCCGCGACGCGGGTCCCCGGCTTAAGGCCGAGGAAGGGGGACGACTTCAACAGCGCGCGCTGGTGGGGCGCGGGGTGCCGCCACCCCGGCTCCACAGCTCATCGGGCGACCGCCGTCACCGAGTCCCTCAAGCGAGGCAGCGACGCCGAGGCCGGGCCGCGCGCCCCGCCGCACGGGCCCCCGCCACCCTTCCGACACGGACACGCTGGCACAACCAGGTCGGGAAGCAGGGGAACGGGACGCCGCCACCTCGGCGGGCCCGCGCGCGCCGCGCTCGGGGCTCTCAGGCGAGGGCCGGGAAAAGCCCCGGCCGCGTCCACCCGCGGCTGCCGCCCACCGCACCGGAGCGACAGCCCGAAAGCGCGCCCGCCGAGCGGGGCGCGCCCCGGCTTAAGGCCGGGCAGGAAAGGGGCGAGGCGCCGCCGCCTCGCCCGCCAGCAATCCCCAGGGGGGGCGCCCCCCCTTCGCCAAGCCGGCCACAGCCGGGCCGAAGCGGGACACGGCCCACGAAATCGATGGCCGCGGCCGACGGGCAGCTCGCGGCTCGTACTCGGTCTCTCTCGGCTTCTCTCCCTCTTTTTTTCCCTTCTCGCTTTATTTCTCCTCTTTCTCGCTAGCTCTCTCTCGCCTCTCGAACCGTACACCCCGTTTCCCTGGGCCAGACGGGCGGACCGGGACGACGCCACGGGGCTCGTCCCGCGTCAGCGGCACTCGCCTCGCTCGGAGGACTGCGCACGGGGGCCCCCGGCCTCCCTCGCCGCTTACGGTCACAGGCACGGCACGAGCCTGCGGGGAGACGGCCCGTCACCTCGCTCCCATAGTACGGACAGACGAGTCCCAGGCCGCAGACGCCTCCAAGAGGACCGATGGAAAGCGACCGGGAAGGTGCGCCGCCGCAGGCCGGCCCCTGCGATGACGTAGCCGGAGGCAGCTGAAAACAGCGACCCCTTGGTGAACTTCCGGAGCCGGCCGCGACAACAGGTCTACCCGGCCGCGACAACAGGTCTACCCGGCCGCGACAACAGGTCTACCCGGCCGCTGCCGGAAATCGCCTAAGTCCCTCCGGAGCGAGGTAGACCTGTTGTCCGCCGTCCACCGCCCGCCGCCCGGGCGCCGCGCCGGGCCCGGCGGCCCCGGAGCCGGGGTAGACCTGTTGTCCGCGGGGTAGACCTGTTGTCCCCGGGGTAGACCTGCTGTCCGCGGGGTAGACCTGCTGTCCGCGGGGTAGACCTGCTGTCCGCGGGGTAGACCTGCTGTCCGCGGGGTAGACCTGCTGTCCCCGGGGTAGACCTGCTGTCCGCGGGGTAGACCTGCTGTCCGCGGGGTAGACCGGTTGTCCGCGGGGTAGACCTGCTGTCCGCGGGGTAGACCTGCTGTCCGCGGGGTAGACCTGCTGTCCCCGGGGTAGACCTGCTGTCCGCGGGGTAGACCTGTTGTCCCCGGGGTAGACCTGCTGTCCGCGAGGTAGACCTGCTGTCCGCGGGGTAGACCTGCTGTCCGCGGGGTAGACCTGCTGTCCGCGGGGTAGACCTGCTGTCCGCGAGGTAGACCTGCTGTCCGCGGGGTAGACCGGTTGTCCCCGGGGTAGACCTGCTGTCCGCGGGGTAGACCTGTTGTCCCCGGGGTAGACCCGCTGTCCGCGAGGTAGACCTGCTGTCCGCGGGGTAGACCCGCTGTCCGCGGGGTAGACCTGCTGTCCGCGGGGTAGACCCGCTGTGCGCGGGGTAGACCTGCTGTCCCCGGGGTAGACCCGCTGTCCCCGGGGTAGACCTGCTGTCCCCGGGGTAGACCTGTTGTCCGCCGCCCACCGCCCGCCGCCCGGGCGCCGCGCCGAGCCCGGCGGCCCCGGAGCCGGGCTAGACCTGCTGTCCGCCGCCCGGTTTTGGGGTTTTGGGGGTTTATTCCTTCCCGCCCCCCCCCCGCCCCAATCCCGTTTCTTTTCTCCTTTCTTTGAAAGAACGACTCTCCTATTTGTTTGGTACAAGAAGAAACTCGTCCGGAAGAGAAATTTTCTTGGCAAATCTTATTTCGTTTTTCTCTAGTATCCAGAGCACCCCCAGACCGAGCTGACGGGCCGCCTGCGCCCTGTGCAAGCGGGAAAGCGGGCGGCCGCTTTTGGGCCGGTTCTTTCACGGTCCGCAGAGACCCTCCAGGCCCGGCAGGGGTCTGGGGGGCCCCGGGGGCTCGGAGCCGAGGCGCCCGGGGCCGGGACGAAGCCGCCGGCCCCTGGCCCTCGTTCCCACAGACAGAGAGAGAGAGAGAGAGAGAGAGAGACAGACACAGTGACACACACGCCCACTCCACACACTCGCACTCCGCCGCCACCCCCTCGGACACCGCACCCACCACCCGCGCCGCTCCCTCCCTCCCGGATGCGCGGGCCGCCCGCC
>NW_027099583.1:115000-117500 GCF_031753505.1 Anomalospiza imberbis | reverse complement strand
GTCGTGCCTGCGTTGTTAGATGGTTCGCTCGTCGGTGGCGCTTCCCAAATCGAAGGTATTTTCTCTCTGTCCCCTCCAGCTTGAATCCACAGTTTCTTGTACATTTGTTCCATTTTATCTTTTTCCAGGAAGCTTTTCATTGTATCGTCCGAAGACTGCGCGATCCGATGTAGTCTCCGGGCCTGTACGCTGGGGATCAGTCCCGCTAATTTGGTGATGCCTAAGCCGCCGTCCCTGGTGCTCGAGTACAGGATGGCGTCGCAAGTGCACGGAGGTAGGTGCAGCCAGTCCTTGACCGCTGTTCGGATTTTTTGGTCCAAGGTTTCGAGGAGCCCAGCTTTCACTTCTGAGTGATCGGCTATGTAGATCAGTCGAGGGATAGTGTAGGTTTTGAGAATATCGATTTTCTGCAGGGGTTTAAGTGGTGCTTGATCAATCCGGTTAAGCCAGAATTCGAGTTTCGTGGAGAGATCGGAGTTTGCAATCCCGATCCATGGGTCAAACTGCAGGCCGAGGTATTTCTCCGATTCGCCGGGGTCGATCATGTTCAGAGGAGTGCCATTGATGGTCCAAGCAGCGCAGTTATTGACGGTGTAAGAGTCTTTGGTGGGCTTGATGTAGAAGCCGTGGCATTTTTCACCTTGTGTTTTGAGACCGGTCAGATTGCAGAAGGTCTCCAGTATCCTGATATTCGTTTTCATACTCTCCCAGGAGTCGCTCAGCAGGACCAGATCGTCCGCGAACGCCATTGCTGTAATGCTGTTCTGCCCTTGGTGGTAGCCTTTGCCTCTCTCTTCCAGCTTGCACAACAGGGGGTCCATCGCCAGGTTAAATAAAAGAGGTGACATGGGGTCACCTTGCTTTACTCCAACCCGGATCTGGATTTTATCCGTGTGTGTGTTCTTCTTCGTGGTGATATAAGTATTGATGTTTTCATACATATTGCTCACCAGTCCAATGATGTGGGGGTCCACCTCTCTTTGCTCCAGAACGCGGATGATGTGTTGGTGGCTCACGGTGTCAAAAGCCTTAGCGATATCCACGAATACAACACCCAGAGGTCTGTGATTTCTTTTGGCCGACCAGATTATAGTTTGCAGGAGTTTAAGGTTTTCAGAGCATCCCGCCGCTCTGATGAATCCTCTTTGCCTTGGGTTGAGGGGGCAGGCCTTGCTTAACCTTGCTGTTACGATCCTGGAGAACAGTCTCAACAAGATGGAACTAATAGTGATAGGTCTCCAGTTGTTAATGTCTTTCAAGCGTTCCGGTTTTGTCGATTTCGGGATCAAAACCGTCCTGCAGCCCCTCACCATGTCCGGGATTTTGCCAGCTGTTAACCATAAATTGAAATTCTCCGTGGTCCTGGAGTACCCGGGATCCATCTTTACGATGTCCCCAAGGGTGACTCCGTCCGGACCTGGAGCCGAGCCCTTGCTCATTTCCTGCACGTGTTTTTCCACTTCTTTGGCCGTGATTAGTGCACTGAAGGCTGTGTTGTCAGCCTTCCCGTGAATTTTAAAGTCCCCAAGGCTATCAAAGTCACTAGGTGTTTCCCATCTCGTTTTAAAGGCCGAATAGATTTCCCCGGGTGGAATATCGCAGCATAAGCATTCTATGTCTTCCAGAATTATCTTAGCAAGTTTCCCCCTGTCTAGATGAAATAGCCGCTGGAATCGAAGGTAGTTGCCTTTCCGAATCGCTCTGTCTTTCATCCATTTTTGAAACGGTTTTCTTGGTTTCTTCTCCTGGGCTCCGTTATTTACCCGAGATCGGGTAGCAGTTCTTATTTGGCTAATTGATTCTAGGCACTCGAAGCAGTCCTGCGCTGCTTGATTGATCACGATTTGAAGTTCCCGGCCGTTCAGGATTTGTTGCACTGCTCGGGGGAAGGTGTTAAACGATCCCGCTGATAAGCGTTCCCCGAGTGTCCTTTTGTAATGGGCCTGCAGCTGCCCTTCCTGTTGCTGGACGGCTCCCTGCTGTCCGTTGCCCTTATCGCGGTGGCGCCTTATCTTTCCCATTGTCCTCTCTCCGGCAGCTGGCCTCTCTGGCAGTTGGTTGTTATCAGGTCCATTGTTAACGGAATTTCTCAGGCCTGCAGCTGCGCTCCTGGTGTGGTAAAGAGTTCTCACTTCGGGCTCGTTTGAGGGGCTCAATCGGGGTTTTTCTGGGGGATTCATTCCGGGCTCATTCGGGGGGATTTTATCCGTTGATTTTTTTGGAAGCAATCTTCTTTTGTCACTGATCTGTTTGGCCGTTTTGGTGGTTATATGTTCTGAAATAAGTTTGTTAATGTTTTTGTGCCCCTCAAACTGAGCCTCCAGCCTCACCAGGAGTTCTTCCTCTTCTTTTGTCCAGCATTTTTTATGGGCTCCTCGATTTGATGTTTCTTTTGGCTGGGAAGCAGCGATCCTTTCTATGTTTCTAACCAACGGATGCGCCAATCTTTTATGCTGTCCCAGGCCGATTTTAGATGAAAAGTCTCTGTGGCAAACCTCAC
>NW_027099583.1:107500-110000 GCF_031753505.1 Anomalospiza imberbis | reverse complement strand
CGGGGCGCCTTCGGCGCCGTCTCGCTCGCTCCGACTCCCCGGCCGCCGCCACCGCCAGGCGGTGCGGCCCCGGCGAGGACGAGCTCCGCCCCAGCGGCTCGCTCCGGGAGCGGGGAGCTACGGAGCGCTCCCCGAGTCTGCATTTAGGGGGACGAAGGCCCTCGCGCGGCAACCGCTGCCGCGGCCGACGGGCCTGCGAAGCGACCCCAGCCGCGCCGCCGGGGCGGCCCCCGGGCGGCGATTGATCGTCAAGCGACGCTCAGACAGGCGTAGCCCCGGGAGGAACCCGGGGCCGCAAGTGCGTTCGAAGTGTCGATGATCAATGTGTCCTGCAATTCACATTAATTCTCGCAGCTAGCTGCGTTCTTCATCGACGCACGAGCCGAGTGATCCACCGCTAAGAGTTGTCTGGCTTTCGGCACCGACCCCGCGCGCGCGGGGGGGCCGGGAGCCGCTCTCGCCCGGAGCGGCCCCCCTTTTTTTTCTCTGGCGCCGAGGCCCCGCGCGGGGCCTGGCTCCGACCGTACGAGCAACGCGGAAAACCCCGGAGGGGGCGCGTGCGAGAAGAACACGGGAGGAACCCCACGGAACGCTCCCAAGGCCGGCCGAGAGGCGGGGGGACCCGCGCCCCCGACCGCCTCCCCCCGCCCGGCGAGGGGAGGCGCCGCCTACGTGTGCCGTCCTTCGGAGGCGGCCCAGGCGCCCGGGCTCGGCCCGGCCCTCCGCGCGGAGGGCCGCGCGGCGCGCGCCGCGGGAGCGCGGTGGCCCACCCGGCCTCGCCGGCGCGGCGCCACGCGCCGGCGCGCGGCCCTCGGACCCCGCGCGCGCGCTTGCCTCCCCCCTGGAACCGCCGCCGCGCCGGCTCTCGCGGAGCGCCGCCGCGCCCACGCGCGCGGCCGACTCTCTCTCCCCAGGGGCCTTGCTGCGCTCGAGACGCCACGCGACGACCGCCGCCCCGCCGCCGGGCGCCGCGCCCCCCCCCGCCGGACCGCTGCCCGCCGGGGGAAGGCGAGCGCCCGAGGGCTGCCCGAGGGCGGACCCGCCGCCGCGGCGGGCCGCACTTCCCGGGAACCGCCGTCCACCCGCACCGTCGGGGGCCCCCTTCCGCGAGCACGCGCCCGGCGGAAGGCGGTGCGGCGCTGAGCCAGGGGGCGACGCCCGCTCTCCTCGTTCGCCACCTGGAGAGCGGGCGCGGAAGCGCCCCCGCGGCCGCCCGCCACCCCTGCCCTCGGACCGCGCGCGGTCGCGAAGGGCCACGGGGAGGGTCCCGTGCCCGCGGGCGGCGGGAACACCGGCCGAGCGGCGCCGCCGCCGCTCGGCGCGGGGCCGCCCGCGCTCGCCGGCCTCCGACCGCGGAGGGACCGCCGAGCGCTCGCCCCGGGCGGGCGGGCGGACGGCCGGCCGGCGGCCGGCGCCGCCGGTGCGTTCGAGACGAAGGCCGCCGAGGGGAGAGAGGCACGGCCGCGCCAGGCGCGGCGCCGCCCGCGCGGGACGGCCGCGGCGGCCCAGAAGAGAGAGCGCGCGGCGGGCCCCGGCGGCCGCCGCCCCGCGGCTGAGGAAGGGCAGAGAGCGCGCGCCCTCTGCCGGCGCCGCCCGTTTCGAGCCCAGCGGGTCGGCCCCGCGGCCGACCGCGCGCGCCGCGGCCTCTCCGCCGAGGCCGGGCCGCGAAGAGGGGGGGGCAGGGCGCCCCTCCCCGGCGCGGCGCGACTACCCCCGCACGCGCGCGCGCGGCGGGGACGACCGCCGCGACGGCGGGCGCGACCGGTGGCCGCGGACACCACCGCAGGGGATCGGCGGGAGTAGCTCCCCACCCCTCAATGGAGCCGCAACGCCACCGCCCGCCACCCGCCGCCGCCGCCGCCGCCGCCGCCGCCGCCGCGGCGGGGCGCGCCGAGCCGCCCGAGTCTTTAAACCGCCGCCCGGCTCGGCGGCCCCTTTTTCGGTCCTTCCCGCGGCGTTTGACGACGCCGAGGGGGAAGCCTGGGACCGCCGAGGCGCGGAGCGCTAGGTACCTGGCCCTGGGGCGAGGGAAACGACCTGCATGGCCCCGCCGGGGTGCCTCCCCCGCTGCCGCCCTCGGGGGAGCGTCCACCGGCGGGGGCGCGCCCGACATCTGCCGCCACCACCGCGGCGTCCTCCTCGGGGCCCGGGGTTTCCCTCAGTAGCCCGGCGCTGCGCCCGAGAGGACCGCCGCAGCTCGGGCCGCCCCCGCCGACGCGGGGAGGCGGCCCGGCCGCCGAGCGCCTCGCCGACCCCGCCGAGAGGCCGCGGCAATGACGACGACGACGACGACGACGGGAAGGCCCCCGCCGCCGCCGCCACCGCCGCCACCGCCGCCTCCCGGCGGCGGGTCGCGGCACGCGGCCGCGCGCGCGCGCAACCCTGAAGCGCGGCCCGGAACACCCGGAGGCCCGGCCCTCGCGGTTTTCTCCTCTCCTGCGCGCCACGGGAGCCGCCTCGGCCCGAGAGCGGGACTCTACCGGCCGGGCAAAGCCCCGCT
>NW_027099583.1:100000-102500 GCF_031753505.1 Anomalospiza imberbis | reverse complement strand
GGCACAACCAGGTCGGGAAGCAGGGGAACGGGACGCCGCCACCTCGGCGGGCCCGCGCGCGCCGCGCTCGGGGCTCTCAGGCGAGGGCCGGGAAAAGCCCCGGCCGCGTCCACCCGCGGCTGCCGCCCACCGCACCGGAGCGACAGCCCGAAAGCGCGCCCGCCGAGCGGGGCGCGCCCCGGCTTAAGGCCGGGCAGGAAAGGGGCGAGGCGCCGCCGCCTCGCCCGCCAGCAATCCCCAGGGGGGGCGCCCCCCCTTCGCCAAGCCGGCCACAGCCGGGCCGAAGCGGGACACGGCCCACGAAATCGATGGCCGCGGCCGACGGGCAGCTCGCGGCTCGTACTCGGTCTCTCTCGGCTTCTCTCCCTCTTTTTTTCCCTTCTCGCTTTATTTCTCCTCTTTCTCGCTAGCTCTCTCTCGCCTCTCGAACCGTACACCCCGTTTCCCTGGGCCAGACGGGCGGACCGGGACGACGCCACGGGGCTCGTCCCGCGTCAGCGGCACTCGCCTCGCTCGGAGGACTGCGCACGGGGGCCCCCGGCCTCCCTCGCCGCTTACGGTCACAGGCACGGCACGAGCCTGCGGGGAGACGGCCCGTCACCTCGCTCCCATAGTACGGACAGACGAGTCCCAGGCCGCAGACGCCTCCAAGAGGACCGATGGAAAGCGACCGGGAAGGTGCGCCGCCGCAGGCCGGCCCCTGCGATGACGTAGCCGGAGGCAGCTGAAAACAGCGACCCCTTGGTGAACTTCCGGAGCCGGCCGCGACAACAGGTCTACCCGGCCGCGACAACAGGTCTACCCGGCCGCGACAACAGGTCTACCCGGCCGCTGCCGGAAATCGCCTAAGTCCCTCCGGAGCGAGGTAGACCTGTTGTCCGCCGTCCACCGCCCGCCGCCCGGGCGCCGCGCCGGGCCCGGCGGCCCCGGAGCCGGGGTAGACCTGTTGTCCGCGGGGTAGACCTGTTGTCCCCGGGGTAGACCTGCTGTCCGCGGGGTAGACCTGCTGTCCGCGGGGTAGACCTGCTGTCCGCGGGGTAGACCTGCTGTCCGCGGGGTAGACCTGCTGTCCCCGGGGTAGACCTGCTGTCCGCGGGGTAGACCTGCTGTCCGCGGGGTAGACCGGTTGTCCGCGGGGTAGACCTGCTGTCCGCGGGGTAGACCTGCTGTCCGCGGGGTAGACCTGCTGTCCCCGGGGTAGACCTGCTGTCCGCGGGGTAGACCTGTTGTCCCCGGGGTAGACCTGCTGTCCGCGAGGTAGACCTGCTGTCCGCGGGGTAGACCTGCTGTCCGCGGGGTAGACCTGCTGTCCGCGGGGTAGACCTGCTGTCCGCGAGGTAGACCTGCTGTCCGCGGGGTAGACCGGTTGTCCCCGGGGTAGACCTGCTGTCCGCGGGGTAGACCTGTTGTCCCCGGGGTAGACCCGCTGTCCGCGAGGTAGACCTGCTGTCCGCGGGGTAGACCCGCTGTCCGCGGGGTAGACCTGCTGTCCGCGGGGTAGACCCGCTGTGCGCGGGGTAGACCTGCTGTCCCCGGGGTAGACCCGCTGTCCCCGGGGTAGACCTGCTGTCCCCGGGGTAGACCTGTTGTCCGCCGCCCACCGCCCGCCGCCCGGGCGCCGCGCCGAGCCCGGCGGCCCCGGAGCCGGGCTAGACCTGCTGTCCGCCGCCCGGTTTTGGGGTTTTGGGGGTTTATTCCTTCCCGCCCCCCCCCCGCCCCAATCCCGTTTCTTTTCTCCTTTCTTTGAAAGAACGACTCTCCTATTTGTTTGGTACAAGAAGAAACTCGTCCGGAAGAGAAATTTTCTTGGCAAATCTTATTTCGTTTTTCTCTAGTATCCAGAGCACCCCCAGACCGAGCTGACGGGCCGCCTGCGCCCTGTGCAAGCGGGAAAGCGGGCGGCCGCTTTTGGGCCGGTTCTTTCACGGTCCGCAGAGACCCTCCAGGCCCGGCAGGGGTCTGGGGGGCCCCGGGGGCTCGGAGCCGAGGCGCCCGGGGCCGGGACGAAGCCGCCGGCCCCTGGCCCTCGTTCCCACAGACAGAGAGAGAGAGAGAGAGAGAGAGAGACAGACACAGTGACACACACGCCCACTCCACACACTCGCACTCCGCCGCCACCCCCTCGGACACCGCACCCACCACCCGCGCCGCTCCCTCCCTCCCGGATGCGCGGGCCGCCCGCCTTACACGAGCTTGCAGGCCGGGACAGGGCCAGGCGGGGGGGGGCATCGGTTGGAGGAACACAGGTCTACCCCGGCACGCGGCGGCCGGAGGCTAAGTCGGAGCCGAGATACCAGGTCTACGAAGGGGCCGGGCGAAGGTAAGCCACGACGGGGCCGAGACAACAGGTCTAGCCACGGTCCCGGAGCCCGGAGACCGAGGCCGGCCGGGCACAACAGGTCTAGCCACGGTCCCGGCGCCCGGAGGCCGAGGCCGGCCGGGGAGAACAGGTCTAGCCACGGTCCCGGCGCCCGGAGGCCGAGGCCGGCCGGGGGCAACA
>NW_027099583.1:92500-95000 GCF_031753505.1 Anomalospiza imberbis | reverse complement strand
TTCGTTTTTCCGCCAATTATAAGGTTTTGGAAATTTAGTTTTTAGGATCGGTGCTTCCCACTCCGAAGTCGTGCCTGCGTTGTTAGATGGTTCGCTCGTCGGTGGCGCTTCCCAAATCGAAGGTATTTTCTCTCTGTCCCCTCCAGCTTGAATCCACAGTTTCTTGTACATTTGTTCCATTTTATCTTTTTCCAGGAAGCTTTTCATTGTATCGTCCGAAGACTGCGCGATCCGATGTAGTCTCCGGGCCTGTACGCTGGGGATCAGTCCCGCTAATTTGGTGATGCCTAAGCCGCCGTCCCTGGTGCTCGAGTACAGGATGGCGTCGCAAGTGCACGGAGGTAGGTGCAGCCAGTCCTTGACCGCTGTTCGGATTTTTTGGTCCAAGGTTTCGAGGAGCCCAGCTTTCACTTCTGAGTGATCGGCTATGTAGATCAGTCGAGGGATAGTGTAGGTTTTGAGGATATCGATTTTCTGCAGGGGTTTAAGTGGTGCTTGATCAATCCGGTTAAGCCAGAATTCGAGTTTCGTGGAGAGATCGGAGTTTGCAATCCCGATCCATGGGTCAAACTGCAGGCCAAGGTATTTCTCCGATTCGCCGGGGTCGATCATGTTCAGAGGAGTGCCATTGATGGTCCAAGCAGCGCAGTTATTGACGGTGTAAGAGTCTTTGGTGGGCTTGATGTAGAAGCCGTGGCATTTTTCACCTTGTGTTTTGAGACCGGTCAGATTGCAGAAGGTCTCCAGTATCCTGATATTCGTTTTCATACTCTCCCAGGAGTCGCTCAGCAGGACCAGATCGTCCGCGAACGCCATTGCTGTAATGCTGTTCTGCCCTTGGTGGTAGCCTTTGCCTCTCTCTTCCAGCTTGCACAACAGGGGGTCCATCGCCAGGTTAAATAAAAGAGGTGACATGGGGTCACCTTGCTTTACTCCAACCCGGATCTGGATTTTATCCGTGTGTGTGTTCCTCTTCGTGGTGATATAAGTATTGATGTTTTCATACATATTGCTCACCAGTCCAATGATGTGGGGGTCCACCTCTCTTTGCTCGAGAACGCGGATGATGTGTTGGTGGCTCACGGTGTCAAAAGCCTTAGCGATATCCACGAATACAACACCCAGAGGTCTGTGATTTCTTTTGGCCGACCAGATTATAGTTTGCAGGAGTTTAAGGTTTTCAGAGCATCCCGCCGCTCTGATGAATCCTCTTTGCCTTGGGTTGAGGGGGCAGGCCTTGCTTAACCTTGCTGTTACGATCCTGGAGAACAGTCTCAACAAGATGGAACTAATAGTGATAGGTCTCCAGTTGTTAATGTCTTTCAAGCGTTCCGGTTTTGTCGATTTCGGGATCAAAACCGTCCTGCAGCCCCTCACCATGTCCGGGATTTTGCCAGCTGTTAACCATAAATTGAAATTCTCCGTGGTCCTGGAGTACCCGGGATCCATCTTTACGATGTCCCCAAGGGTGACTCCGTCCGGACCTGGAGCCGAGCCCTTGCTCATTTCCTGCACGTGTTTTTCCACTTCTTTGGCCGTGATTAGTGCACTGAAGGCTGTGTTGTCAGCCTTCCCGTGAATTTTAAAGTCCCCAAGGCTATCAAAGTCACTAGGTGTTTCCCATCTCGTTTTAAAGGCCGAATAAATTTCCCCGGGTGGAATATCGCAGCATAAGCATTCTATGTCTTCCAGAATTATCTTAGCAAGTTTCCCCCTGTCTAGATGAAATAGCCGCTGGAATCGAAGGTAGTTGCCTTTCCGAATCGCTCTGTCTTTCATCCATTTTTGAAACGGTTTTCTTGGTTTCTTCTCCTGGGCTCCGTTATTTACCCGAGATCGGGTAGCAGTTCTTATTTGGCTAATTGATTCTAGGCACTCGAAGCAGTCCTGCGCTGCTTGATTGATCACGATTTGAAGTTCCCGGCCGTTCAGGATTTGTTGCACTGCTCGGGGGAAGGTGTTAAACGATCCCGCTGATAAGCGTTCCCCGAGTGTCCTTTTGTAATGGGCCTGCAGCTGCCCTTCCTGTTGCTGGACGGCTCCCTGCTGTCCGTTGCCCTTATCGCGGTGGCGCCTTATCTTTCCCATTGTCCTCTCTCCGGCAGCTGGCCTCTCTGGCAGTTGGTTGTTATCAGGTCCATTGTTAACGGAATTTCTCAGGCCTGCAGCTGCGCTCCTGGTGTGGTAAAGAGTTCTCACTTCGGGCTCGTTTGGGGGGCTCAATCGGGGTTTTTCTGGGGGATTCATTCCGGGCTCATTCGGGGGGATTTTATCCGTTGATTTTTTTGGAAGCAATCTTCTTTTGTCACTGATCTGTTTGGCCGTTTTGGTGGTTATATGTTCTGAAATAAGTTTGTTAATGTTTTTGTGCCCCTCAAACTGAGCCTCCAGCCTCACCAGGAGTTCTTCCTCTTCTTTTGTCCAGCATTTTTTATGGGCTCCTCGATTTGATGTTTCTTTTGGCTGGGAAGCAGCGATCCTTTCTAGGTTTCTAACCAAC
>NW_027099583.1:85000-87500 GCF_031753505.1 Anomalospiza imberbis | reverse complement strand
CCGCGCGGGGGGGAGGCCGGAGGCGAGGCCCGCGCCTCGCCTCCCCTCTCGCCCTCGTCCCTCGGCCCTCGGCGGGGCGCCTTCGGCGCCGTCTCGCTCGCTCCGACTCCCCGGCCGCCGCCACCGCCAGGCGGTGCGGCCCCGGCGAGGACGAGCTCCGCCCCAGCGGCTCGCTCCGGGAGCGGGGAGCTACGGAGCGCTCCCCGAGTCTGCATTTAGGGGGACGAAGGCCCTCGCGCGGCAACCGCTGCCGCGGCCGACGGGCCTGCGAAGCGACCCCAGCCGCGCCGCCGGGGCGGCCCCCGGGCGGCGATTGATCGTCAAGCGACGCTCAGACAGGCGTAGCCCCGGGAGGAACCCGGGGCCGCAAGTGCGTTCGAAGTGTCGATGATCAATGTGTCCTGCAATTCACATTAATTCTCGCAGCTAGCTGCGTTCTTCATCGACGCACGAGCCGAGTGATCCACCGCTAAGAGTTGTCTGGCTTTCGGCACCGACCCCGCGCGCGCGGGGGGGCCGGGAGCCGCTCTCGCCCGGAGCGGCCCCCCTTTTTTTTCTCTGGCGCCGAGGCCCCGCGCGGGGCCTGGCTCCGACCGTACGAGCAACGCGGAAAACCCCGGAGGGGGCGCGTGCGAGAAGAACACGGGAGGAACCCCACGGAACGCTCCCAAGGCCGGCCGAGAGGCGGGGGGACCCGCGCCCCCGACCGCCTCCCCCCGCCCGGCGAGGGGAGGCGCCGCCTACGTGTGCCGTCCTTCGGAGGCGGCCCAGGCGCCCGGGCTCGGCCCGGCCCTCCGCGCGGAGGGCCGCGCGGCGCGCGCCGCGGGAGCGCGGTGGCCCGCCCGGCCTCGCCGGCGCGGCGCCACGCGCCGGCGCGCGGCCCTCGGACCCCGCGCGCGCGCTTGCCTCCCCCCTGGAACCGCCGCCGCGCCGGCTCTCGCGGAGCGCCGCCGCGCCCACGCGCGCGGCCGACTCTCTCTCCCCAGGGGCCTTGCTGCGCTCGAGACGCCACGCGACGACCGCCGCCCCGCCGCCGGGCGCCGCGCCCCCCCCCGCCGGACCGCTGCCCGCCGGGGGAAGGCGAGCGCCCGAGGGCTGCCCGAGGGCGGACCCGCCGCCGCGGCGGGCCGCACTTCCCGGGAACCGCCGTCCACCCGCACCGTCGGGGGCCCCCTTCCGCGAGCACGCGCCCGGCGGAAGGCGGTGCGGCGCTGAGCCGGGGGGCGACGCCCGCTCTCCTCGTTCGCCACCTGGAGAGCGGGCGCGGAAGCGCCCCCGCGGCCGCCCGCCACCCCTGCCCTCGGACCGCGCGCGGTCGCGAAGGGCCACGGGGAGGGTCCCGTGCCCGCGGGCGGCGGGAACACCGGCCGAGCGGCGCCGCCGCCGCTCGGCGCGGGGCCGCCCGCGCTCGCCGGCCTCCGACCGCGGAGGGACCGCCGAGCGCTCGCCCCGGGCGGGCGGGCGGACGGCCGGCCGGCGGCCGGCGCCGCCGGTGCGTTCGAGACGAAGGCCGCCGAGGGGAGAGAGGCACGGCCGCGCCAGGCGCGGCGCCGCCCGCGCGGGACGGCCGCGGCGGCCCAGAAGAGAGAGCGCGCGGCGGGCCCCGGCGGCCGCCGCCCCGCGGCTGAGGAAGGGCAGAGAGCGCGCGCCCTCTGCCGGCGCCGCCCGTTTCGAGCCCAGCGGGTCGGCCCCGCGGCCGACCGCGCGCGCCGCGGCCTCTCCGCCGAGGCCGGGCCGCGAAGAGGGGGGGGCAGGGCGCCCCTCCCCGGCGCGGCGCGACTACCCCCGCACGCGCGCGCGCGGCGGGGACGACCGCCGCGACGGCGGGCGCGACCGGTGGCCGCGGACACCACCGCAGGGGATCGGCGGGAGTAGCTCCCCACCCCTCAATGGAGCCGCAACGCCACCGCCCGCCACCCGCCGCCGCCGCCGCCGCCGCCGCCGCCGCCGCGGCGGGGCGCGCCGAGCCGCCCGAGTCTTTAAACCGCCGCCCGGCTCGGCGGCCCCTTTTTCGGTCCTTCCCGCGGCGTTTGACGACGCCGAGGGGGAAGCCTGGGACCGCCGAGGCGCGGAGCGCTAGGTACCTGGCCCTGGGGCGAGGGAAACGACCTGCATGGCCCCGCCGGGGTGCCTCCCCCGCTGCCGCCCTCGGGGGAGCGTCCACCGGCGGGGGCGCGCCCGACATCTGCCGCCACCACCGCGGCGTCCTCCTCGGGGCCCGGGGTTTCCCTCAGTAGCCCGGCGCTGCGCCCGAGAGGACCGCCGCAGCTCGGGCCGCCCCCGCCGACGCGGGGAGGCGGCCCGGCCGCCGAGCGCCTCGCCGACCCCGCCGAGAGGCCGCGGCAATGACGACGACGACGACGACGACGGGAAGGCCCCCGCCGCCGCCGCCACCGCCGCCACCGCCGCCTCCCGGCGGCGGGTCGCGGCACGCGGCCGCGCGCGCGCGCAACCCTGAAGCGCGGCCCGGAACGCCCGGAGGCTCGGCCCTCGCGGTTTT
>NW_027099583.1:77500-80000 GCF_031753505.1 Anomalospiza imberbis | reverse complement strand
GGCAGCGACGCCGAGGCCGGGCCGCGCGCCCCGCCGCACGGGCCCCCGCCACCCTTCCGACACGGACACGCTGGCACAACCAGGTCGGGAAGCAGGGGAACGGGACGCCGCCACCTCGGCGGGCCCGCGCGCGCCGCGCTCGGGGCTCTCAGGCGAGGGCCGGGAAAAGCCCCGGCCGCGTCCACCCGCGGCTGCCGCCCACCGCACCGGAGCGACAGCCCGAAAGCGCGCCCGCCGAGCGGGGCGCGCCCCGGCTTAAGGCCGGGCAGGAAAGGGGCGAGGCGCCGCCGCCTCGCCCGCCAGCAATCCCCAGGGGGGGCGCCCCCCCTTCGCCAAGCCGGCCACAGCCGGGCCGAAGCGGGACACGGCCCACGAAATCGATGGCCGCGGCCGACGGGCAGCTCGCGGCTCGTACTCGGTCTCTCTCGGCTTCTCTCCCTCTTTTTTTCCCTTCTCGCTTTATTTCTCCTCTTTCTCGCTAGCTCTCTCTCGCCTCTCGAACCGTACACCCCGTTTCCCTGGGCCAGACGGGCGGACCGGGACGACGCCACGGGGCTCGTCCCGCGTCAGCGGCACTCGCCTCGCTCGGAGGACTGCGCACGGGGGCCCCCGGCCTCCCTCGCCGCTTACGGTCACAGGCACGGCACGAGCCTGCGGGGAGACGGCCCGTCACCTCGCTCCCATAGTACGGACAGACGAGTCCCAGGCCGCAGACGCCTCCAAGAGGACCGATGGAAAGCGACCGGGAAGGTGCGCCGCCGCAGGCCGGCCCCTGCGATGACGTAGCCGGAGGCAGCTGAAAACAGCGACCCCTTGGTGAACTTCCGGAGCCGGCCGCGACAACAGGTCTACCCGGCCGCGACAACAGGTCTACCCGGCCGCGACAACAGGTCTACCCGGCCGCTGCCGGAAATCGCCTAAGTCCCTCCGGAGCGAGGTAGACCTGTTGTCCGCCGTCCACCGCCCGCCGCCCGGGCGCCGCGCCGGGCCCGGCGGCCCCGGAGCCGGGGTAGACCTGTTGTCCGCGGGGTAGACCTGTTGTCCCCGGGGTAGACCTGCTGTCCGCGGGGTAGACCTGCTGTCCGCGGGGTAGACCTGCTGTCCGCGGGGTAGACCTGCTGTCCGCGGGGTAGACCTGCTGTCCCCGGGGTAGACCTGCTGTCCGCGGGGTAGACCTGCTGTCCGCGGGGTAGACCGGTTGTCCGCGGGGTAGACCTGCTGTCCGCGGGGTAGACCTGCTGTCCGCGGGGTAGACCTGCTGTCCCCGGGGTAGACCTGCTGTCCGCGGGGTAGACCTGTTGTCCCCGGGGTAGACCTGCTGTCCGCGAGGTAGACCTGCTGTCCGCGGGGTAGACCTGCTGTCCGCGGGGTAGACCTGCTGTCCGCGGGGTAGACCTGCTGTCCGCGAGGTAGACCTGCTGTCCGCGGGGTAGACCGGTTGTCCCCGGGGTAGACCTGCTGTCCGCGGGGTAGACCTGTTGTCCCCGGGGTAGACCCGCTGTCCGCGAGGTAGACCTGCTGTCCGCGGGGTAGACCCGCTGTCCGCGGGGTAGACCTGCTGTCCGCGGGGTAGACCCGCTGTGCGCGGGGTAGACCTGCTGTCCCCGGGGTAGACCCGCTGTCCCCGGGGTAGACCTGCTGTCCCCGGGGTAGACCTGTTGTCCGCCGCCCACCGCCCGCCGCCCGGGCGCCGCGCCGAGCCCGGCGGCCCCGGAGCCGGGCTAGACCTGCTGTCCGCCGCCCGGTTTTGGGGTTTTGGGGGTTTATTCCTTCCCGCCCCCCCCCCCGCCCCAATCCCGTTTCTTTTCTCCTTTCTTTGAAAGAACGACTCTCCTATTTGTTTGGTACAAGAAGAAACTCGTCCGGAAGAGAAATTTTCTTGGCAAATCTTATTTCGTTTTTCTCTAGTATCCAGAGCACCCCCAGACCGAGCTGACGGGCCGCCTGCGCCCTGTGCAAGCGGGAAAGCGGGCGGCCGCTTTTGGGCCGGTTCTTTCACGGTCCGCAGAGACCCTCCAGGCCCGGCAGGGGTCTGGGGGGCCCCGGGGGCTCGGAGCCGAGGCGCCCGGGACCGGGACGAAGCCGCCGGCCCCTGGCCCTCGTTCCCACAGACAGAGAGAGAGAGAGAGAGAGAGAGAGACAGACACAGTGACACACACGCCCACTCCACACACTCGCACTCCGCCGCCACCCCCTCGGACACCGCACCCACCACCCGCGCCGCTCCCTCCCTCCCGGATGCGCGGGCCGCCCGCCTTACACGAGCTTGCAGGCCGGGACAGGGCCAGGCGGGGGGGGGCATCGGTTGGAGGAACACAGGTCTACCCCGGCACGCGGCGGCCGGAGGCTAAGTCGGAGCCGAGATACCAGGTCTACGAAGGGGCCGGGCGAAGGTAAGCCACGACGGGGCCGAGACAACAGGTCTAGCCACGGTCCCGGAGCCCGGAGACCGAGGCCGGCCGGGCACAACAGGTCTAGCCACGGTCCCGGCGCCCGGAGG
>NW_027099583.1:67500-70000 GCF_031753505.1 Anomalospiza imberbis | reverse complement strand
GGCCCTCGCGCGGCAACCGCTGCCGCGGCCGACGGGCCTGCGAAGCGACCCCAGCCGCGCCGCCGGGGCGGCCCCCGGGCGGCGATTGATCGTCAAGCGACGCTCAGACAGGCGTAGCCCCGGGAGGAACCCGGGGCCGCAAGTGCGTTCGAAGTGTCGATGATCAATGTGTCCTGCAATTCACATTAATTCTCGCAGCTAGCTGCGTTCTTCATCGACGCACGAGCCGAGTGATCCACCGCTAAGAGTTGTCTGGCTTTCGGCACCGACCCCGCGCGCGCGGGGGGGCCGGGAGCCGCTCTCGCCCGGAGCGGCCCCCCTTTTTTTTCTCTGGCGCCGAGGCCCCGCGCGGGGCCTGGCTCCGACCGTACGAGCAACGCGGAAAACCCCGGAGGGGGCGCGTGCGAGAAGAACACGGGAGGAACCCCACGGAACGCTCCCAAGGCCGGCCGAGAGGCGGGGGGACCCGCGCCCCCGACCGCCTCCCCCCGCCCGGCGAGGGGAGGCGCCGCCTACGTGTGCCGTCCTTCGGAGGCGGCCCAGGCGCCCGGGCTCGGCCCGGCCCTCCGCGCGGAGGGCCGCGCGGCGCGCGCCGCGGGAGCGCGGTGGCCCGCCCGGCCTCGCCGGCGCGGCGCCACGCGCCGGCGCGCGGCCCTCGGACCCCGCGCGCGCGCTTGCCTCCCCCCTGGAACCGCCGCCGCGCCGGCTCTCGCGGAGCGCCGCCGCGCCCACGCGCGCGGCCGACTCTCTCTCCCCAGGGGCCTTGCTGCGCTCGAGACGCCACGCGACGACCGCCGCCCCGCCGCCGGGCGCCGCGCCCCCCCCCCGCCGGACCGCTGCCCGCCGGGGGAAGGCGAGCGCCCGAGGGCTGCCCGAGGGCGGACCCGCCGCCGCGGCGGGCCGCACTTCCCGGGAACCGCCGTCCACCCGCACCGTCGGGGGCCCCCTTCCGCGAGCACGCGCCCGGCGGAAGGCGGTGCGGCGCTGAGCCGGGGGGCGACGCCCGCTCTCCTCGTTCGCCACCTGGAGAGCGGGCGCGGAAGCGCCCCCGCGGCCGCCCGCCACCCCTGCCCTCGGACCGCGCGCGGTCGCGAAGGGCCACGGGGAGGGTCCCGTGCCCGCGGGCGGCGGGAACACCGGCCGAGCGGCGCCGCCGCCGCTCGGCGCGGGGCCGCCCGCGCTCGCCGGCCTCCGACCGCGGAGGGACCGCCGAGCGCTCGCCCCGGGCGGGCGGGCGGACGGCCGGCCGGCGGCCGGCGCCGCCGGTGCGTTCGAGACGAAGGCCGCCGAGGGGAGAGAGGCACGGCCGCGCCAGGCGCGGCGCCGCCCGCGCGGGACGGCCGCGGCGGCCCAGAAGAGAGAGCGCGCGCGGCGGGCCCCGGCGGCCGCCGCCCCGCGGCTGAGGAAGGGCAGAGAGCGCGCGCCCTCTGCCGGCGCCGCCCGTTTCGAGCCCAGCGGGTCGGCCCCGCGGCCGACCGCGCGCGCCGCGGCCTCTCCGCCGAGGCCGGGCCGCGAAGAGGGGGGGGCAGGGCGCCCCTCCCCGGCGCGGCGCGACTACCCCCGCACGCGCGCGCGCGGCGGGGACGACCGCCGCGACGGCGGGCGCGACCGGTGGCCGCGGACACCACCGCAGGGGATCGGCGGGAGTAGCTCCCCACCCCTCAATGGAGCCGCAACGCCACCGCCCGCCACCCGCCGCCGCCGCCGCCGCCGCCGCCGCCGCCGCCGCGGCGGGGCGCGCCGAGCCGCCCGAGTCTTTAAACCGCCGCCCGGCTCGGCGGCCCCTTTTTCGGTCCTTCCCGCGGCGTTTGACGACGCCGAGGGGGAAGCCTGGGACCGCCGAGGCGCGGAGCGCTAGGTACCTGGCCCTGGGGCGAGGGAAACGACCTGCATGGGCCCGCCGGGGTGCCTCCCCCGCTGCCGCCCTCGGGGGAGCGTCCACCGGCGGGGGCGCGCCCGACATCTGCCGCCACCACCGCGGCGTCCTCCTCGGGGCCCGGGGTTTCCCTCAGTAGCCCGGCGCTGCGCCCGAGAGGACCGCCGCAGCTCGGGCCGCCCCCGCCGACGCGGGGAGGCGGCCCGGCCGCCGAGCGCCTCGCCGACCCCGCCGAGAGGCCGCGGCAATGACGACGACGACGACGACGACGGGAAGGCCCCCGCCGCCGCCGCCACCGCCGCCACCGCCGCCTCCCGGCGGCGGGTCGCGGCACGCGGCCGCGCGCGCGCGCGCAACCCTGAAGCGCGGCCCGGAACGCCCGGAGGCTCGGCCCTCGCGGTTTTCTCCTCTCCTGCGCGCCACGGGAGCCGCCTCGGCCCGAGAGCGGGACTCTACCGGCCGGGCAAAGCCCCGCTCCCCGGTGCGGGAAGGGCCAGAGGAGCCGCCTCCTCCGAGCCCCGAAGGCGCCCCCTGCCTCCCAGCCCCTCGCCGTCGCCCGACGAGCGAAGGAGCGAGGGGCAAGAGGCGGGCGCGCCTCCTGGAGGGGGCCGTGCCGAGCACCCC
>NW_027099583.1:60000-62500 GCF_031753505.1 Anomalospiza imberbis | reverse complement strand
CGAAAGCGCGCCCGCCGAGCGGGGCGCGCCCCGGCTTAAGGCCGGGCAGGAAAGGGGCGAGGCGCCGCCGCCTCGCCCGCCAGCAATCCCCAGGGGGGGCGCCCCCCCTTCGCCAAGCCGGCCACAGCCGGGCCGAAGCGGGACACGGCCCACGAAATCGATGGCCGCGGCCGACGGGCAGCTCGCGGCTCGTACTCGGTCTCTCTCGGCTTCTCTCCCTCTTTTTTTCCCTTCTCGCTTTATTTCTCCTCTTTCTCGCTAGCTCTCTCTCGCCTCTCGAACCGTACACCCCGTTTCCCTGGGCCAGACGGGCGGACCGGGACGACGCCACGGGGCTCGTCCCGCGTCAGCGGCACTCGCCTCGCTCGGAGGACTGCGCACGGGGGCCCCCGGCCTCCCTCGCCGCTTACGGTCACAGGCACGGCACGAGCCTGCGGGGAGACGGCCCGTCACCTCGCTCCCATAGTACGGACAGACGAGTCCCAGGCCGCAGACGCCTCCAAGAGGACCGATGGAAAGCGACCGGGAAGGTGCGCCGCCGCAGGCCGGCCCCTGCGATGACGTAGCCGGAGGCAGCTGAAAACAGCGACCCCTTGGTGAACTTCCGGAGCCGGCCGCGACAACAGGTCTACCCGGCCGCGACAACAGGTCTACCCGGCCGCTGCCGGAAATCGCCTAAGTCCCTCCGGAGCGAGGTAGACCTGTTGTCCGCCGTCCACCGCCCGCCGCCCGGGCGCCGCGCCGGGCCCGGCGGCCCCGGAGCCGGGGTAGACCTGTTGTCCGCGGGGTAGACCTGTTGTCCCCGGGGTAGACCTGCTGTCCGCGGGGTAGACCTGCTGTCCCCGGGGTAGACCTGCTGTCCGCGGGGTAGACCTGCTGTCCGCGGGGTAGACCTGCTGTCCGCGGGGTAGACCTGCTGTCCCCGGGGTAGACCTGTTGTCCCCGGGGTAGACCTGCTGTCCGCGAGGTAGACCTGCTGTCCGCGGGGTAGACCTGCTGTCCGCGGGGTAGACCTGCTGTCCGCGGGGTAGACCTGCTGTCCGCGAGGTAGACCTGCTGTCCGCGGGGTAGACCGGTTGTCCCCGGGGTAGACCTGCTGTCCGCGGGGTAGACCTGCTGTCCGCGGGGTAGACCTGCTGTCCGCGGGGTAGACCTGCTGTCCGCGGGGTAGACCGGTTGTCCCCGGGGTAGACCTGCTGTCCGCGGGGTAGACCTGTTGTCCCCGGGGTAGACCTGCTGTCCGCGAGGTAGACCTGCTGTCCGCGGGGTAGACCTGCTGTCCGCGGGGTAGACCTGCTGTCCGCGGGGTAGACCTGCTGTCCGCGAGGTAGACCTGCTGTCCGCGGGGTAGACCGGTTGTCCGCGGGGTAGACCCGCTGTCCGCGGGGTAGACCTGCTGTCCGCGGGGTAGACCCGCTGTCCGCGGGGTAGACCTGCTGTCCGCGGGGTAGACCTGCTGTCCGCGGGGTAGACCTGTTGTCCCCGGGGTAGACCTGCTGTCCGCGAGGTAGACCTGCTGTCCGCGGGGTAGACCTGCTGTCCGCGGGGTAGACCTGCTGTCCGCGGGGTAGACCTGCTGTCCGCGAGGTAGACCTGCTGTCCGCGGGGTAGACCGGTTGTCCCCGGGGTAGACCTGCTGTCCGCGGGGTAGACCTGTTGTCCCCGGGGTAGACCCGCTGTCCGCGAGGTAGACCTGCTGTCCGCGGGGTAGACCCGCTGTCCGCGGGGTAGACCTGCTGTCCGCGGGGTAGACCCGCTGTGCGCGGGGTAGACCTGCTGTCCCCGGGGTAGACCCGCTGTCCCCGGGGTAGACCTGCTGTCCCCGGGGTAGACCTGTTGTCCGCCGCCCACCGCCCGCCGCCCGGGCGCCGCGCCGAGCCCGGCGGCCCCGGAGCCGGGCTAGACCTGCTGTCCGCCGCCCGGTTTTGGGGTTTTGGGGGTTTATTCCTTCCCGCCCCCCCCCCCGCCCCAATCCCGTTTCTTTTCTCCTTTCTTTGAAAGAACGACTCTCCTATTTGTTTGGTACAAGAAGAAACTCGTCCGGAAGAGAAATTTTCTTGGCAAATCTTATTTCGTTTTTCTCTAGTATCCAGAGCACCCCCAGACCGAGCTGACGGGCCGCCTGCGCCCTGTGCAAGCGGGAAAGCGGGCGGCCGCTTTTGGGCCGGTTCTTTCACGGTCCGCAGAGACCCTCCAGGCCCGGCAGGGGTCTGGGGGGCCCCGGGGGCTCGGAGCCGAGGCGCCCGGGGCCGGGACGAAGCCGCCGGCCCCTGGCCCTCGTTCCCACAGACAGAGAGAGAGAGAGAGAGAGAGAGAGACAGACACAGTGACACACACGCCCACTCCACACACTCGCACTCCGCCGCCACCCCCTCGGACACCGCACCCACCACCCGCGCCGCTCCCTCCCTCCCGGATGCGCGGGCCGCCCGCCTTACACGAGCTTGCAGGCCGGGACAGGGCCAGGCGGGGGGGGGCATCGGTTGGAGGAACACAGGTC
>NW_027099583.1:52500-55000 GCF_031753505.1 Anomalospiza imberbis | reverse complement strand
AGGTGCAGCCAGTCCTTGACCGCTGTTCGGATTTTTTGGTCCAAGGTTTCGAGGAGCCCAGCTTTCACTTCTGAGTGATCGGCTATGTAGATCAGTCGAGGGATAGTGTAGGTTTTGAGAATATCGATTTTCTGCAGGGGTTTAAGTGGTGCTTGATCAATCCGGTTAAGCCAGAATTCGAGTTTCGTGGAGAGATCGGAGTTTGCAATCCCGATCCATGGGTCAAACTGCAGGCCGAGGTATTTCTCCGATTCGCCGGGGTCGATCATGTTCAGAGGAGTGCCATTGATGGTCCAAGCAGCGCAGTTATTGACGGTGTAAGAGTCTTTGGTGGGCTTGATGTAGAAGCCGTGGCATTTTTCACCTTGTGTTTTGAGACCGGTCAGATTGCAGAAGGTCTCCAGTATCCTGATATTCGTTTTCATACTCTCCCAGGAGTCGCTCAGCAGGACCAGATCGTCCGCGAACGCCATTGCTGTAATGCTGTTCTGCCCTTGGTGGTAGCCTTTGCCTCTCTCTTCCAGCTTGCACAACAGGGGGTCCATCGCCAGGTTAAATAAAAGAGGTGACATGGGGTCACCTTGCTTTACTCCAACCCGGATCTGGATTTTATCCGTGTGTGTGTTCCTCTTCGTGGTGATATAAGTATTGATGTTTTCATACATATTGCTCACCAGTCCAATGATGTGGGGGTCCACCTCTCTTTGCTCGAGAACGCGGATGATGTGTTGGTGGCTCACGGTGTCAAAAGCCTTAGCGATATCCACGAATACAACACCCAGAGGTCTGTGATTTCTTTTGGCCGACCAGATTATAGTTTGCAGGAGTTTAAGGTTTTCAGAGCATCCCGCCGCTCTGATGAATCCTCTTTGCCTTGGGTTGAGGGGGCAGGCCTTGCTTAACCTTGCTGTTACGATCCTGGAGAACAGTCTCAACAAGATGGAACTAATAGTGATAGGTCTCCAGTTGTTAATGTCTTTCAAGCGTTCCGGTTTTGTCGATTTCGGGATCAAAACCGTCCTGCAGCCCCTCACCATGTCCGGGATTTTGCCAGCTGTTAACCATAAATTGAAATTCTCCGTGGTCCTGGAGTACCCGGGATCCATCTTTACGATGTCCCCAAGGGTGACTCCGTCCGGACCTGGAGCCGAGCCCTTGCTCATTTCCTGCACGTGTTTTTCCACTTCTTTGGCCGTGATTAGTGCACTGAAGGCTGTGTTGTCAGCCTTCCCGTGAATTTTAAAGTCCCCAAGGCTATCAAAGTCGCTAGGTGTTTCCCATCTCGTTTTAAAGGCCGAATAAATTTCCCCGGGTGGAATATCGCAGCATAAGCATTCTATGTCTTCCAGAATTATCTTAGCAAGTTTCCCCCTGTCTAGATGAAATAGCCGCTGGAATCGAAGGTAGTTGCCTTTCCGAATCGCTCTGTCTTTCATCCATTTTTGAAACGGTTTTCTTGGTTTCTTCTCCTGGGCTCCGTTATTTACCCGAGATCGGGTAGCAGTTCTTATTTGGCTAATTGATTCTAGGCACTCGAAGCAGTCCTGCGCTGCTTGATTGATCACGATTTGAAGTTCCCGGCCGTTCAGGATTTGTTGCACTGCTCGGGGGAAGGTGTTAAACGATCCCGCTGATAAGCGTTCCCCGAGTGTCCTTTTGTAATGGGCCTGCAGCTGCCCTTCCTGTTGCTGGACGGCTCCCTGCTGTCCGTTGCCCTTATCGCGGTGGCGCCTTATCTTTCCCATTGTCCTCTCTCCGGCAGCTGGCCTCTCTGGCAGTTGGTTGTTATCAGGTCCATTGTTAACGGAACTTCTCAGGCCTGCAGCTGCGCTCCTGGTGTGGTAAAGAGTTCTCACTTCGGGCTCGTTTGAGGGGCTCAATCGGGGTTTTTCTGGGGGATTCATTCCGGGCTCATTCGGGGGGATTTTATCCGTTGATTTTTTTGGAAGCAATCTTCTTTTGTCACTGATCTGTTTGGCCGTTTTGGTGGTTATATGTTCTGAAATAAGTTTGTTAATGTTTTTGTGCCCCTCAAACTGAGCCTCCAGCCTCACCAGGAGTTCTTCCTCTTCTTTTGTCCAGCATTTTTTATGGGCTCCTCGATTTGATGTTTCTTTTGGCTGGGAAGCAGCGATCCTTTCTAGGTTTCTAACCAACGGATGCGCCAATCTTTTATGCTGTCCCAGGCCGATTTTAGATGAAAAGTCTCTGTGGCAAACCTCACATATCCACTCTCCAGCTGGAGCTTTTGTAGCCTCCTGTCCCCTGCATTTTGCAAAGTGACAAATAACACTGTGATAGTTATTGCTTTCTTTTCCACACTTAGCACAACGAAAACAAACTCCCCTCTTCCCATGTAGGACCTTCAGATGTTCTATCAGGCCCAGCATAGAGTTTACCCGGGTACCACAGTCAGGACAGGGTGGATTTTTGTCAGGGACAGTCACCGTCACGACGTCCTCCGGTGCTTTCCCCCCGTGTTTCCCGGGCGTTGGAGGAG
>NW_027099583.1:45000-47500 GCF_031753505.1 Anomalospiza imberbis | reverse complement strand
CCCGGGAGGAACCCGGGGCCGCAAGTGCGTTCGAAGTGTCGATGATCAATGTGTCCTGCAATTCACATTAATTCTCGCAGCTAGCTGCGTTCTTCATCGACGCACGAGCCGAGTGATCCACCGCTAAGAGTTGTCTGGCTTTCGGCACCGACCCCGCGCGCGCGGGGGGGCCGGGAGCCGCTCTCGCCCGGAGCGGCCCCCCTTTTTTTTCTCTGGCGCCGAGGCCCCGCGCGGGGCCTGGCTCCGACCGTACGAGCAACGCGGAAAACCCCGGAGGGGGCGCGTGCGAGAAGAACACGGGAGGAACCCCACGGAACGCTCCCAAGGCCGGCCGAGAGGCGGGGGGACCCGCGCCCCCGACCGCCTCCCCCCGCCCGGCGAGGGGAGGCGCCGCCTACGTGTGCCGTCCTTCGGAGGCGGCCCAGGCGCCCGGGCTCGGCCCGGCCCTCCGCGCGGAGGGCCGCGCGGCGCGCGCCGCGGGAGCGCGGTGGCCCGCCCGGCCTCGCCGGCGCGGCGCCACGCGCCGGCGCGCGGCCCTCGGACCCCGCGCGCGCGCTTGCCTCCCCCCTGGAACCGCCGCCGCGCCGGCTCTCGCGGAGCGCCGCCGCGCCCACGCGCGCGGCCGACTCTCTCTCCCCAGGGGCCTTGCTGCGCTCGAGACGCCACGCGACGACCGCCGCCCCGCCGCCGGGCGCCGCGCCCCCCCCCGCCGGACCGCTGCCCGCCGGGGGAAGGCGAGCGCCCGAGGGCTGCCCGAGGGCGGACCCGCCGCCGCGGCGGGCCGCACTTCCCGGGAACCGCCGTCCACCCGCACCGTCGGGGGCCCCCTTCCGCGAGCACGCGCCCGGCGGAAGGCGGTGCGGCGCTGAGCCGGGGGGCGACGCCCGCTCTCCTCGTTCGCCACCTGGAGAGCGGGCGCGGAAGCGCCCCCGCGGCCGCCCGCCACCCCTGCCCTCGGACCGCGCGCGGTCGCGAAGGGCCACGGGGAGGGTCCCGTGCCCGCGGGCGGCGGGAACACCGGCCGAGCGGCGCCGCCGCCGCTCGGCGCGGGGCCGCCCGCGCTCGCCGGCCTCCGACCGCGGAGGGACCGCCGAGCGCTCGCCCCGGGCGGGCGGGCGGACGGCCGGCCGGCGGCCGGCGCCGCCGGTGCGTTCGAGACGAAGGCCGCCGAGGGGAGAGAGGCACGGCCGCGCCAGGCGCGGCGCCGCCCGCGCGGGACGGCCGCGGCGGCCCAGAAGAGAGAGCGCGCGCGGCGGGCCCCGGCGGCCGCCGCCCCGCGGCTGAGGAAGGGCAGAGAGCGCGCGCCCTCTGCCGGCGCCGCCCGTTTCGAGCCCAGCGGGTCGGCCCCGCGGCCGACCGCGCGCGCCGCGGCCTCTCCGCCGAGGCCGGGCCGCGAAGAGGGGGGGGCAGGGCGCCCCTCCCCGGCGCGGCGCGACTACCCCCGCACGCGCGCGCGCGGCGGGGACGACCGCCGCGACGGCGGGCGCGACCGGTGGCCGCGGACACCACCGCAGGGGATCGGCGGGAGTAGCTCCCCACCCCTCAATGGAGCCGCAACGCCACCGCCCGCCACCCGCCGCCGCCGCCGCCGCCGCCGCCGCCGCCGCCGCGGCGGGGCGCGCCGAGCCGCCCGAGTCTTTAAACCGCCGCCCGGCTCGGCGGCCCCTTTTTCGGTCCTTCCCGCGGCGTTTGACGACGCCGAGGGGGAAGCCTGGGACCGCCGAGGCGCGGAGCGCTAGGTACCTGGCCCTGGGGCGAGGGAAACGACCTGCATGGCCCCGCCGGGGTGCCTCCCCCGCTGCCGCCCTCGGGGGAGCGTCCACCGGCGGGGGCGCGCCCGACATCTGCCGCCACCACCGCGGCGTCCTCCTCGGGGCCCGGGGTTTCCCTCAGTAGCCCGGCGCTGCGCCCGAGAGGACCGCCGCAGCTCGGGCCGCCCCCGCCGACGCGGGGAGGCGGCCCGGCCGCCGAGCGCCTCGCCGACCCCGCCGAGAGGCCGCGGCAATGACGACGACGACGACGACGACGGGAAGGCCCCCGCCGCCGCCGCCACCGCCGCCACCGCCGCCTCCCGGCGGCGGGTCGCGGCACGCGGCCGCGCGCGCGCGCAACCCTGAAGCGCGGCCCGGAACGCCCGGAGGCTCGGCCCTCGCGGTTTTCTCCTCTCCTGCGCGCCACGGGAGCCGCCTCGGCCCGAGAGCGGGACTCTACCGGCCGGGCAAAGCCCCGCTCCCCGGTGCGGGAAGGGCCAGAGGAGCCGCCTCCTCCGAGCCCCGAAGGCGCCCCCTGCCTCCCAGCCCCTCGCCGTCGCCCGACGAGCGAAGGAGCGAGGGGCAAGAGGCGGGCGCGCCTCCTGGAGGGGGCCGTGCCGAGCACCCCCTCCCTCCCGCACCCGGGCGGCTCCCGCGCAGCCAGAGGAGCGAGGGCCGGGCTCGGGAGAACTCGGGCCGCGCCCGGGGCCGGCCCGCGCGCGGCCCCGCCAAGCCCCGGCGACCGGCGT
>NW_027099583.1:37500-40000 GCF_031753505.1 Anomalospiza imberbis | reverse complement strand
CCGGGCCGAAGCGGGACACGGCCCACGAAATCGATGGCCGCGGCCGACGGGCAGCTCGCAGCTCGTACTCGGTCTCTCTCGGCTTCTCTCCCTCTTTTTTTCCCTTCTCGCTTTATTTCTCCTCTTTCTCTCGAGCTCTCTCTCGCCTCTCGAACCGTACACCCCGTTTCCCTGGGCCAGACGGGCGGACCGGGACGACGCCACGGGGCTCGTCCCGCGTCAGCGGCACTCGCCTCGCTCGGAGGACTGCGCACGGGGGCCCCCGGCCTCCCTCGCCGCTTCGGTCACAGGCACGGGACGAGCCTGCGGGGAGACGGCCCGTCACCTCGCTCCCATAGTACGGACAGACGAGTCCCAGGCCGCAGACGCCTCCAAGAGGACCGATGGAAAGCGACCGGGAAGGTGCGCCGCCGCAGGCCGGCCCCTGCGATGACGTAGCCGGAGGCAGCTGAAAACAGCGACCCCTTGGTGAACTTCCGGAGCCGGCCGCGACAACAGGTCTACCCGGCCGCGACAACAGGTCTACCCGGCCGCTGCCGGAAATCGCCTAAGTCCCTCCGGAGCGAGGTAGACCTGTTGTCCGCCGTCCACCGCCCGCCGCCCGGGCGCCGCGCCGGGCCCGGCGGCCCCGGAGCCGGGGTAGACCTGTTGTCCGCGGGGTAGACCTGTTGTCCCCGGGGTAGACCTGCTGTCCGCGGGGTAGACCTGCTGTCCCCGGGGTAGACCTGCTGTCCGCGGGGTAGACCTGCTGTCCGCGGGGTAGACCTGCTGTCCGCGGGGTAGACCTGCTGTCCCCGGGGTAGACCTGTTGTCCCCGGGGTAGACCTGCTGTCCGCGAGGTAGACCTGCTGTCCGCGGGGTAGACCTGCTGTCCGCGGGGTAGACCTGCTGTCCGCGGGGTAGACCTGCTGTCCGCGAGGTAGACCTGCTGTCCGCGGGGTAGACCGGTTGTCCCCGGGGTAGACCTGCTGTCCGCGGGGTAGACCTGCTGTCCGCGGGGTAGACCTGCTGTCCGCGGGGTAGACCTGCTGTCCGCGGGGTAGACCGGTTGTCCCCGGGGTAGACCTGCTGTCCGCGGGGTAGACCTGTTGTCCCCGGGGTAGACCTGCTGTCCGCGAGGTAGACCTGCTGTCCGCGGGGTAGACCTGCTGTCCGCGGGGTAGACCTGCTGTCCGCGGGGTAGACCTGCTGTCCGCGAGGTAGACCTGCTGTCCGCGGGGTAGACCGGTTGTCCGCGGGGTAGACCCGCTGTCCGCGGGGTAGACCTGCTGTCCGCGGGGTAGACCCGCTGTCCGCGGGGTAGACCTGCTGTCCGCGGGGTAGACCCGCTGTGCGCGGGGTAGACCTGCTGTCCCCGGGGTAGACCCGCTGTCCCCGGGGTAGACCTGCTGTCCCCGGGGTAGACCTGTTGTCCGCCGCCCACCGCCCGCCGCCCGGGCGCCGCGCCGAGCCCGGCGGCCCCGGAGCCGGGCTAGACCTGCTGTCCGCCGCCCGGTTTTGGGGTTTTGGGGGTTTATTCCTTCCCGCCCCCCCCCCGCCCCAATCCCGTTTCTTTTCTCCTTTCTTTGAAAGAACGACTCTCCTATTTGTTTGGTACAAGAAGAAACTCGTCCGGAAGAGAAATTTTCTTGGCAAATCTTATTTCGTTTTTCTCTAGTATCCAGAGCACCCCCAGACCGAGCTGACGGGCCGCCTGCGCCCTGTGCAAGCGGGAAAGCGGGCGGCCGCTTTTGGGCCGGTTCTTTCACGGTCCGCAGAGACCCTCCAGGCCCGGCAGGGGTCTGGGGGGCCCCGGGGGCTCGGAGCCGAGGCGCCCGGGGCCGGGACGAAGCCGCCGGCCCCTGGCCCTCGTTCCCACAGACAGAGAGAGAGAGAGAGAGAGAGAGAGACAGACACAGTGACACACACGCCCACTCCACACACTCGCACTCCGCCGCCACCCCCTCGGACACCGCACCCACCACCCGCGCCGCTCCCTCCCTCCCGGATGCGCGGGCCGCCCGCCTTACACGAGCTTGCAGGCCGGGACAGGGCCAGGCGGGGGGGGGCATCGGTTGGAGGAACACAGGTCTACCCCGGCACGCGGCGGCCGGAGGCTAAGTCGGAGCCGAGATACCAGGTCTACGAAGGGGCCGGGCGAAGGTAAGCCACGACGGGGCCGAGACAACAGGTCTACCCACGGTCCCGGAGCCCGGAGACCGAGGCCGGCCGGGCACAACAGGTCTAGCCACGGTCCCGGCGCCCGGAGGCCGAGGCCGGCCGGGCACAACAGGTCTAGCCACGGTCCCGGCGCCCGGAGGCCGAGGCCGGCCGGGGGACACAGGTCTACCCACGGTCCCGGCGCCCGGAGGCCGAGGCCCGCCGGGGACAACAGGTCTAGCCACGGTCCCGGCGGCCGGAGGCCGAGGCCGGCCGGGGAGCACAGGTCTACCCACGGTCCGGTCGGCCGGAGGCCGAGGCCGGCCGGGGAGAACAGGTCTACCCACGGTCCCGGAGACCG